>NC_021165.2:16064267-16076365 GCF_000331145.2 Cicer arietinum
AAGAGCGTCATATAAATTGGTAAGGATCGAACATGTAACTTGATATGTGTATAGAGACTAATTATGGATTTATTTTATTTTTTTTGTTTTCTTGAAAGGTTGTTGCAGTGTGTTAGTTATTATTTTATTAGATATTATAATTTTATTATTTTCTCTTTTATATAAAGGCATAGTTTAACCTATTTAAAAATATGTAAAATATAAACATTTAAATGTTTTCATGTAAATAGGCTTTTAAATAGGCTTTCAAGTCAGGTCAGACTTTTAAAAATGTCAGGTCAGACCGGAAAAAAAAAAACCTATGATAGGTCGTAAGTCAGACTTAGGCCTAAAAAATTAATCATATGTCAGGTTCAGGCCTCTCAAAGTCTGGTCTGGCCTGACCTATTTCGACCCCTAGTCATCGTCATCACGACGTGATATCCTGAGGGAGGAAAATTTTCAGCGCAATACACGGTCGCATCTTTATCCTGCGACTTCTTGAAGGCCAAAAAAAATATGGTATTTTCGTATATTAATTTTAAAGTAGAATATTTTCAAAAAATAAAAAAATATGATTCAAAAAAAAAAAACCACAATAACAACTATATTTTTAATTAAAAAAACTAACAATATATTGAATTTCAATTGAGGTAGGTTTTTCTTTCACCCTCCCGCTTAATTAACTATTAAGTAATTATTATAATTTTACTTTAGATTCTCAATTTTAATCTAAGTTGAGTGATTTAATCTAAGTTAAATTAGGTAGACCTCTATCCCTCTCTATATATATAAAGTAAATGAATAAAACTCGTTCAATGTATACATTTTCTATTTACATGATTCGATCTAAAATTAAACTCTCTATCATTAAACTTCATAACTACCCTTTGGTATGGGATAAACTAAAATAAATGTATCTGGTCTAATTAGTTAAGTTTAACTCAATACTTCTTTCTTTTTCTGCCAAATAGTAGATTTTATATTGCTATAGTTTTTTTTATTATTGTTCTCCTCCTGTCAACTAGCAATCCATGAATCAGACAAGTTTAATTATATTTTAGTCAACTTCATTTTAAAAATAATATTGAATTGTTTATTTTATTTATCTTGGTATAAATTGCTTAAAATTCATTGTGAATTCGAATAACAAGAGTCTTGGACAAAAATACAGTTCATGTATGTAGTGTTTTTTGGTATACAAGTGATGTAGTTTTTTAATAGAAAGAAAAAGAAACAGACACGGCTAGGGGAAGAGATTAACTTAGCATCAACATAAAGGTAAGTATCTATTAATGAAAAAGGGAGATAAAAAACAATCATATCGAAGGAACCTAAATTGGGGTTATTGTGGTTAGTTGTCAATATGAAACACTTCAATATTTTTATATATATTATATATGTGTCTTTGAGTAATTTTTATAATTTATTATTTAATTAATAATTTATTTTATCTGTAAAAAAATTAAATTAAAATTCACAACCTCCTTATTTTACTTGAATAATTATAAACTTTATTTTTATTTAATTGTTTTGGTGTGACAATTAAATTAGAACGGTTTATGGCATAATAATTTTCTACGTGGGCAACTGTGTATTTTATTTATTTGATTATTTTCGATAATCATGAAATTGATGTGTTAGATACGTTGACTTTATTTTTTTTATACGTGATTTGTAGTGATATTTTTGTCTTACTTGATTTATTTTAGTTGATGAAAACATTAGTTGAATTATTTAACTAAATTATAATTTATAGAAGTTATATCATTTATTAGTTTTATTTTAGACCAAATAAGTATTTAACCAAGAAGATAATAGAATTAGTGAAAATCCTTAGTTTTATTTATATATTTTATTTAATTAATTTAGCGTGACAATAGTAAAATAATTGTTCCTTTAATTTTAATTATTTGATGAAGTATATTTATATTAATTAATTAATTAATTGTTGGGGTTTTGGTAGTAATTAATTAAAACTCATAGGAGTATTTTTTTTAGAGTGAACAATGACTAAGTCAATTTTGGTCAAAATTTAATCATCCACACTATATTTTATTGTTAATAGCATTTAACTATAAAATTGTGTGTTTTCTACTTTACATCCACTCAAATGTGTAACCAGCAAGAAGTATATGAATGTCAATTAATTCATAACGGTCGGTCATTAAATGATATTATTTCAATTGAATACATTATTGATGTGTGCAATTAACTTCAATGAGAAACATTACTCTCTTTCTCTAATCAGTTCACGTCTCCATTTGCAACATTATATTTTTTTTTATCTCAAATATTTTCAAGTCACTCAAACAACCACCACATACTACATTTTCTTGTGGAAGTTCTAAGCTTTTGTTCCTTCATCTTTATGATATTTTTCGAGGGCTATATAGTGTTACATGGAAGGAAAACGTTCGTCCAAGGTGAGGGTTTTTCTCCATGCAGAGTTAGACTAGATATTAAATTAGCGATTCCTAAAATGTTGATATGATGTTTGGATGTCTTAAAAGAAAAATGTTGATTTTATTTTCGTCGTAAAGAAATTAACTATAATGTTTTGATTGTTTTTAGTAATACTGTATCTCGATGAAATTAACTATAGAGTTCTATTTAATTATTATACCTTGATAAATATGTTTGTAGTGAAAATGTTTAATGCCTTACGTGTTTTAGAATATTTAATTACAAAGTTATAATTTTTATAATGATGTAATTAGTAATATGTTTATTATGATGTATTTGATTTTAAGTGTTGACTTTTGAGTATTTTAAATTTAAAACTTGACTTTTATGAACAATTTCTTGAGGACATGGATGAGAATTTTATATTTCTTTAATTTTAATAATATGAGAAAATTGATTATTGAATGCATTAATGAATAGTCTATTTTTAGAATGCGGAAGACTTTATAGTGAAATGAATGAAATTTATGTTGTTATTGTATTCTTGGTGATATGAGTTTTAATTGTTATCAATAACACGTACTCAAATCGAATCTTATGGATTATTAAAATAAAAGTGGTGATTTTGAGATATTTGTTCACATGAAATAGATGTGTTGAAGTTATTGAGCTATAACTAAGAACATCCATGAGAATATAAATTTGATGTCTTATGTGATTAAAAAATTTAATTTAAAATATTTTGTCTTTGTAGTTGCCTAAGTGGCTAATGATTTGTGTTTTAAATACTGTAATTTTTGTGGTTGCCTAAGTGGCTGATGATTTGTGTTTTAAACAATTGTTATCTTTGTGGTTGTCTAAGTGGCTGGTGAATTGTGTCTTAAATATTGTTATCTTTGTGGTTGCCTAAGTGGCTGGTGATTTGTGTCTTAAATATTGTTATCGTTGTGGTTGCCTAAGTGGCAGGTGACTTGTGTTTTAAATATCATTATCTTTGTGGTTGTCTAGGTGGCTGGTGATTTGTGTTTTAAATATTGTTATCTTTGTGGTTGCCTAGGTGACAGGTGATCTGTGTTTTAAATATTGTTAACTTTGTGGTTTCCTAATTGGCTGATGATTTGTGTGATTATTTAAGTGAGTGGTGACATGTACTTTTTGAGCATCATTATCCTTTCGTGACATATCATATGCATCTTTGTGGACGAATGTGTGGCTGGTTTAATTTTCTCCATTGGTATGGGTGACTTCTGTGTGGACGTCTGTGGCTGGTTATATCCGGATCATATATGTTTAGGAGCATGCATAACTTACATACATTTTATTATTATTTTTATTTTGATCTAATTATTTGCCATACGGTTGCTAATTGATTTATCTACATACATTTTATGACTTTTGATACATCTTTGAAAACTGTTAAAGAATCAATTTCTTTAAACCTTTTATGACGAAAAGATTTTATATTCATATTTTATGGTTGTTAATTTATTATTTGGTTTAATTTTTTTTGTGGGATGAACTGACCCCTTACACCAACATTTAGGTATTAATGATCTCAAAGAGTTGAATGAATGATGTTTGATTGGTGCACGCACGTGGGAAAATGAGACTTTTACTTACAAAATAATGTTTTGTATTACTAAATTTTTTGTAGCTTTCTAAAGTTATTTACTCTTCATCGTTAACTTTTAATAGAAATGTGGAAGTGAGATTTTATTTACCAGTAAATAATTGAATGCCATTAATTTTAGTCAACCTTTCTTTTGAATTTCACTTAAAGATAATTTATTTTATTTTGAAGCATAAATGAATATTGATCTAATAACTGAAATATTAATTTGAAAAAAAGTAAATAAATAATATTTTAGTAAATTGCATTATATTTTTTACAAAAAAAATATTATTACATAATGAACTACTTCTAAGAAAAAATAATTATAGTTGTTTCTAATAGAAAATAAATATTTTAAAGTAATTTTTTATCAAAAATTTGAGACGGATATAACCTCATAATACATAATAATTGGTGGTATCAATCGAAGGATCCTAACATTTAAGTCTCTATGTCACTCATTGTCTTTTTTTTATTTAAAAAAAAAACAATAAGTAGATTAAAAACCTTAATCTAAAATTGAATGAGTACTTAAAAGATATGTTAACACCCAAAATAGTAGTATAGTATGGTGTAGTAGAAAGATAACTTATTTTATTAAGTAATCTTCACCCACCCCAATATTCACACGAAATATGTAAAAAAATATTATTGAATCCCATTTTTCACTATTGAATAGAAGTTTTTTACTATAGGATCATACCATTCAATAAAATGCCAAGAATTGTGGAGGGAGAGAGTATCTGCCATTCCATTAAAAAAAAGAGATTAGGGTTTGAAATCTTATAACCTTATTGGGGCACCTAACTTACTTTGGGAGTGGTTGGTTTAACAACAGACATGGTTCCAAACAAAGGCTTTGCTCATATAGGTCATTAATACAATAACTTCAATGTAGCATAGCACATAGCCAATTTAAGATAAATTAATAAATTCAGCAATTAGTTACAATAATTTTTTGTTCTTAATAATCCTAAGTTATTACAACAAAGAACACAAATACAACAACAGACATTCTTTTCTTCTGTCTCAAAGCCAGCTTTCAGTGTTAGCATACATCATGATTTTCAAGTCAATACTGCAGCACACCCTGCATACAATATTAACAGTATTACTTAAATCTTAATCCCCACAAATGAAATAACTAGTCAATGTAGCCTTTGAGAAGTGCACTAGAATAATACTCTATCGATTACCATGTCTCTAACAGGATGAAGATTGCTTACTTTAGTACAGTAACTTTCAACCGCATTGCTCCTAAGCAAATGCCTCGGATTGAAATCATCTTCAACATGTCTTGTGAAGGAGGAGGGTCCGGGATTTATCTGACAAGTGACTGCAGATGGTTCGGTCTCTTTACTTGCAAGGGGAGCACCCTCGGTTAATGAAAAACCAAAGACTCTGCAGCTACTTTTACATGTGGAAACCAACTCTTGACTGCCCCTCTGTAGTGAAATTGAATCGTGTGAATGTTGTGTACTAAATGAATTTGTGTTGTTCTGAGGCCCACGGAAACTAGGCTCGTAAGATGGAGTTGATGCAAATGTACCACCTTTCACCTCAGAAGTATAAAATGAACCTCTTTGATGAACTCTATCCTCCATCACCTGATCAATATTGTTATTGTAACTGAAGTTTGAAACTGGATTGACTGTGTGTTGGTACATTAACACCGATGGAGGAGATGAAACTTGTCCAGATGGATGCAAATGTGCTTTGTTATTCATCTGGGAAGAGTAAGACCATTCATTTGTGGATCTCAGCATATGGTGACCATCAAAAAGTCCAAAGCGACCATTTCTACAAGCCTCATCGACAGAAAAGGCTCTTCCATATGGTTGACTAGGAAGTATTTCTTGACCTTGCAAGACCTTCGGGAATCGGAAAGATTCACCAAAGCCATTGCAGGAAACATCAGAATTCATTTGTTGCATTCTGATGCTATTTCCTGTTGTAGCTATCCCGTGACAGTTTGAACCGGGATAGCACCTTCGTAATTCAGATAAGTGGTGACGCTGAGCACTAATACTATCGAAAGTAGTATCAACGCCTAAAATTTCTTGACCTTGCAAGACCTTCTGGAACCTCAGTGATTCCCCAAAGTCTGATGCACCAATTCCATCTGTTAGAAGAATGAAACAATTCATCAATGATGTTGCATTAGGTAGAACAATTCAAAAGTAAACCAAAAAATTTGAGATATACTGGGAACTGGAAATTCTAGCTTTGATGAAGGCAATCCAATCTTGGTCCTCTTCAAACTAGCTGCCATCAAGCTATTGGTGGTGGAAGCTGAGCCAGAGGGCTCAATCTCCCATGGCGAAACCCTATTATGCCTTGAAACTTCCATGTCATCCCACCTTACCTACAAAGATGAGAAAAACCATTTGATTGTAATCAATTTAGTTTCTCAAAAAATGACATCAGTTAACAAGTCATAATTATGAGGTTAATAGGAAGAAGAACAGAAACAATCATAGTTTCCATTAACAGAATATGCAATCATTCTTCAAACAGGCACACGGATGGCCTCTCATATATATTCATTAGTGGTCAAGAAGTACACTCACGTTTGCCAAAAACTTAGCAGCTACGACTTCTTAAGGTCTCTTACTAGTATTTAAAACTTATATCTTGCAAATATGCCAATGTAGCTAAAATATTATTCTTTCCAACTTCAGAATTTCTTCAACGGAGAACATGAATACAAGTCACGTCCTTGAATCTCCATATAACATATTACATAAAGTATACACAATCTCAGCTAAATACAGCATAAAGTGAGATATGGTGTTGGTTATATCCAATTTTTTCAGATATTAAGTAATATACAACTATTACACTGAAAGACTGGTCCATGTAAGTTTCTGTAATTTTCAGATGATGCAAACCAATTCAATCATGGAACTCTATGACTTTATAATCGCCCTTCACACTCTAAATGAATACAAAACAACAGTATAGAACCCCTACAGTTTAGAAAGTGTGCCACTAAAATGTGAAGTTAGATGGAAGGCATAAATGTTTTTTTCTATAAAACAAGCCACAACATTGACAATAAAATATGCAACTCAGTGTCTAACAAATCCATCGGAATTTCCTTAAAAAGCCAAAGTACCCATATGACCTAAAACTTATCAGAACAGACATCTCCTAATCCTCAATGTCAAGCATATAAATGATAATCATAATAAATATAGAAAGCTCCCAACAAAATACCACTAGGCATTTCCATTTTGATCCAGGCCATCTAGCGGGATCCACATCAGTAATTCCAATTATTAATCCTGCGAATCTGCATAAAAGAAAGCTGATTAGTATTTTCTTTAATAGGTTTATCTAAATGCAGGAAGCATAATCAATAACAAACCTTCGTTCTGCAGCATCTTCAGATTCAAAACGCATCCTGAACCTCATTCCAACTGAGTAAGAATAATCAAGGCTCTTTAAGAATTTTTGGATAGGTACGATGAACTCGGATGAACCAACCCTATAGAAAACACTAATTAGCTCTCGTGCTTGGATAAAAAGAAAGCCGAAAAGACGGGTATCACTAGAGAGTATAAGTGAATAGCCAGAAATATACCTTGGATTATAGTGAATGCTAAATGCACATCTAGTAGATAAAGCATTAACTACATCTGTAAGACTGCCGAGATTAAATTGTTGGCCCGAGAGAGATGAAAAATTGCTGCAGCTTTTCAATTGCGCTGCCCTACGGATTCCCAATCTCAATTCTCCATCCTCACCCCTGTCAATAATTGTGAAATATAAAATGTAGGTCCAGTCCTTGTTACTCAATTTAATATTTTGATAGAATCTAAGTCATCTATCTTACCTTAGGAACAGAACAGCATCTCCAGATACAAGCTTCTTTTTGTTCACAAATGCACTCCATCCAGTTGTAAGCAAGTGCCTTCGTGGCTGCCCTGTTTGTTACAAACAGAAAATGCAAACAAATGAATCGGTATTCTACCTGGTACATTTTTGTCCTTATAAACGAGAGACATGAGTGAAAAACCTCTGTAAATATGACGAAACCTCCATTCCTGACCGTGCAAATCCTTTGCCACAAGCTCTTGTGAAGGTCTTGTTTGAGTGTAATCCTAAAGAAAAGTGGACTTAAATTCAAAATGCTTTGGAAGAACAATTTTATATGATTTTAGAAATTAAATACCAGTTATGTTGAAAGAAAACTTTCAAAATCGGACAAGGGTGTGTCATTTAAAAACATCTATAAGTGCTGACTTAACTGTAGCATTAGCATATACAGTTAAAAATTGATAAAGCAGATAAGAGCTATCTAGAAGACACTTGGACTGTCATAAAATACTCGCTGCATCTGGGGTAAAGCTTAAATGACTTAAGCCTCACATCAGCCGAATGATAACCTTTCGAATATGCTCGGCCCATGATCTGTCTACCCGGTCCGTTCTCTTATTACTCAGAATGAACAACACAAAAGGAGGGGGGACCAAGAAGAAAATAACCCTGGAGTCATTCATTTACTCTAGATACTAAAACAACCGACCTTGAGCACGGCACACCGTCGGTAGAGGCCTAAAGATTCAACCCCAGACAACACTCAAACAGGCTCATTTTGACAAGAAAAAAGGAATGCAATCAATGCATCAACGTTAAAAGTAAGTACCAGGGGAGGAAAGCAATCTTCAGCTGCTCGACGAGGCACGGAGAATCCTCCATGAGTGCTAGTATCAGAAGCAGTGAGAGTCTTGCAGAACATGTGTGGTGTTGTTGACTTCATAACAGCTTCGGCATCCTCGCCTTCACCATCAGCATCATCTTCACCCTCCCTTAACTTCTGCTGCATTTGCTACAAAAGGCAGCCAAGTTCATTCAAAACCAAATTCATTTAATAAAGTCACTTCATTTAATACTAATAATGTAGCTCTCTATTATTTTCTCCTACTTCTATATAACCATAGTGTTTAGTAGTTCCTTTTTTCTCTAGTAAGGGTGAAGGACTAATAAATGAACAAAGACATAGAACAAGCCTATAGCTACTCTGTATTTTGACTACTTTGGTTTTCAGGGATATGAAAGTTAGCTAAACTTCGCTTAGCTCAAACAAGAAATTTCATTATAATCATCTCAATTAATCCAAAATTACTTAGACCCCTAAGTTCTTCGTTAAGATTTCTTTCCATTTTCAGAACTCTCCAAAAACGAACTTAACCAAAATGAAAAAGAAAAAAGAAAAATCATAAATAAGCCTCACCTCACTTTCAGGAACCAACAACACCTGACAATACACCTCATCACTCCCTTCCTCAGCCTGCACAAGAGAAAAACACACAATCTGTCAAAAAAATACCAGGCAACAACAAGACCAAACTATAGCTACCTTCACAAGGCTCACCCCGCAGAACAAAAAGAAAATGAGATAAAGCACATTCATAGTATACAAGTACAATAACAAGGGTTATTCAGAAAAATTGTCAATAGAACAAACAACCTATGCCAAACTTGACACTGACATAGACAATTTTCCAAGCAAACAAAACCCACATGTAAAAACAAGCAAAGAAATCAGATTTCAGAATAAAAAAGCAGTAAAAAAAAACAAAAAAAAAACACACACACACTATTAAAAAATTTAAAATAGAATATTGAGCTATGAGCCGACCAATAAGAGACATCATTCGATTTGTACGCTGAAAAAAAGGGGAACAAAACAACAGAGAAATACTCACATGAAGCTTGACATCAACAACACGACAGAACACATGAGAAGGTATATTATCAGAGAAAGATAACGGAAAATCGTGAAGATGTTCCAAGTGTCCCTGAGGAAAATACACAACAACACTTCCTTTCTTCGGCAAAGAGATCATAGGACCCGCACAAGCATGCCATAGCTCCAAACACACAGAAGAACCAGAACCAGAACCAAGAAAAGTACTACCTATGCTGGTGTTTGAGGATGAACCAGACGACGGCGTTTCATCGTCCTCAGTAGTGTTTAGATCAATCAAACCTGTCATAGCGAAAAAAGAGAGAATCTTGGTGTTGTTTGAGTAGTGGAGAAGGATGAGAGGTATTTGAAGAAGAAGAAGAAGAATGGTTTCATGCTTAATAATACTAGTGCATTTTCAGAGAGCGTGAATAATAATAACTTTGGCATTGGCAAAAGAACCTGACCCAATACTCCAAAAAGAAAGAGACTCTCTTTCTTTCTTTCTTTCTCTCCCACTCACCTTTCACTCTCTGCCAATTTTTCCTTTTGTTTCTTTTTTGGGTTCTTTCCTTTTACTTTGTTTTTTTCCCTCTGAAAGAGGAGAGAGTGAATGGGCTTTTGGGTAGGCATCAAATCCAGCTTTCATTGGGATTTAAGTTTGAGTCTAATAAAAATGGCTTTTTTATTTCACATGATAATAAATAAAAAATTGTTTTTTTTTTGTTGTTTACTTTTTTGATGGAGTTACTACTATTAATGTTAATTATTGTTGGTATTATTATTTTTGTTTACCCTTTTGGTTGCTTTGTCTGTCTGCATGCTGAAGCAGTGTTGCAGAGGCTGCAATGCTGAGACTGTTGGGTGTGATGTGTGGCAGAGAAGGAGAGAGAGAAAGTGAGAGAGAGAGAGAGAGAGAGACAACAAAGCAAAGACTGTGATGTAGTAAGAGTGAGTCACATTTTTGTGTTGTGAAGGTTATTTTTGTTGTTTAAGAGTGTACGGTCTCCCTGTATTTACGGGCGGATGTCTATTCTGTCCCCTTCTATTTCACCAAATCTCACACCTACCCTTCTTCTTAATTGCTCTCCACTTTATAGTTTTTTTTTAATAATTTTTTTACATTTTTAGGATTCTTATTGTTCCTTATTATAAATATTTTCAATTAATTGTACATGTATTCAAGAAATTAGCTAAACTTAATGAATTTTTTTTACGGGTAATTGATGCATATATCCTGTTTTTTTTTTTTTATTCCCTATCTACCCTAGTTTGAAACAATATTCCTGAAATGCCCTACTTTTTCGTTCCTTCAGGAAGTCGTTCCCTGGGGAAGCGACCTCTTGAAGAGGAAATTTTGCAATGTTAATAGGGGGTCGTTTCCTGGGGAAGCGACCTCCCACTGGGTTTTATTATTTTTTTTTTTGTTATATTTTAAAGTTACTTTGTTATTAAAATTATTAATTTAATTATTTAAAAAATAAAATACTAATATTAAATTACAATAAAATATAGTAATAAATTATAAATAAAATTTATATTTTAATTATTATTATTATTATTATCATTATTATTATTATTATAATAAATAATTATTATAGGTATAATTAAAAATTATTATAATTAAAGTGATTAAATAAATAAATTAAATGATAATAAAAATTAAATAATGATAACAATTAAATGAAAAGAAATTTATATTGATAACATGAAAATAAAATGAAATACATTAAATTATTAATTTAATTATTTAAAAAATAAAAATACTAATAATTAATTAAAAATACGTTAATAATTAATTATTAATAAATGTTATATTTTAATTATTGTTATTATTATAATAAATAACTATTATACTTTTAATTAAAAATTATTATACTTAAAATGATATTAAAAATTAAATAATAATAACAATTAAATGAAAAGAAATTGATATTGATAACTTGAAAACGAAATGAAATACATTAAATTAATAATAAAAAAGTACATCAATCAAATTTGAAAAAACAAAATACATTAAATTTATATCAATGATGTCCACCTAAATGACCCCCAGTCCCACATGTACGATGTCGCCGAACTCGTCTAGCTCTCTGAACAAGTTGCGGTTCTTCCGGTTCATCGTCATTTTGATCATTTTCTTCAATGTAAGCTGTAGATGGATTAGAACCACTGCCACCTGGTTCCATTACATTTTGGGATTGTTGATTATACATTGAATCAAATACAGCATATGCCGACTCAGGAGTTGTGCACTGAGTTCCAAACAAATTATAGAGAAGCCCATCTTCTGTCGGATAACCGGGTGTTGGTATTTCTGGCACCGACGGAACGTAATACTGAGATGGTGGTGGATCATAAAATGGAACTTCAGTAGCGACGTGTATGTGAGGTGATGATGAAGAC
>NC_021165.2:16077493-16093208 GCF_000331145.2 Cicer arietinum
ATAATAATAATAATAATAATAATAATAATTAAAATATAAATTTTATTTATAATTTATTACTATACTTTATTGTAATTTAATATTAGTATTTTATTTTTTAAATAATTAAATTAATAATTTTAATAATAAAGTAACTTTAAAATATAACAAAAAAAAAAAAAAAAACCCAGTGGGAGGTCGCTTCCCCAGGAAACGACCCCCTATTAACATTGCAAAATTTCCTCTTCAAGAGGTCGCTTCCCCAGGGAACGACTTCCTGAAGGAACGAAAAAGTAGGGCATTTCAGGAATATTGTTTCAAACTAGGGTAGATAGGGAATAAAAAAAAAAAAACAGGATATATGCATCAAAATCCCTTTTTTTACGGACATTTACAAAAATATCTGTAGTGAATAATAATTTTTTTTTTACATTTTCACTGACTATTTCTTTTTAAAACTAGACAATCGTACTATTTTTTCATTTGCAAAGACTGTGATGTAGTAATAGTAATAAGTATAGAAAACTGTTTAGATTAAATATAGTAATAATATTAAAAAAATAAACAAAAATTTAATGAAAAATATGGTAAAAGTGTTAAAATTAAAGTGAAAGTTTAATATTGTTGTTTATAATAAGAATAACAAAATAGATATTTTTTTTATGTGGATCGAATTCAATTTAAGGTTAACTATAGACTATTCTCATTTTCATTCACATAGATTTTGATATCATTTTCGATGACATTTTAATGACCATAGGAGCTTGTGGATTAACGGTATATTTTTTGTTGCGTTTTTTTCAATAAATTATGGGTCATAAATTCTTTAGAGATATTTATTAATGATATAAAAATATAAATTTAATATTAAAAAGAAAAGGCTTTGAGTTTTTAAAAGCTATACTCAACTTTTAATATCTTTTTATGACATTTATAGGATTTTACTAATAAATGCACTTGAGATATCTATTGATGAATAAAAAATACAGACTTTTTATAGATAAAAACAAAAGGCTTACTTTAAAGTATTTGAATATACAACATTTAAAAAATTTGTAAAAGAATATTTGTATTTTTAACAAATGTCTCTAGTACACTTTTTTAGTATTTGTCATATTTATATCTTTAAATGTTTAAAATCTTTAAGTCTCATATAATATTATCTACTTTTTAAGGTATAATTATTCTCTTAAAAAATACCTATGCAAATTAAATGATTGATCGTTAATAAATTTTATTTAAAGACAACTTTAAAAAAAATGATTTTGAATCTTGATAAAAATAATTGTTAATTAAAACTATTTTCATGTGGATTTGTCAATAAATATCAGTTCAAGAAAATTATACTTTTATATTTTTTTTATAACAAAACTAATATAATTGTCATTCATCATTAATGTAAAATAATTTTATACAGACATTCAATTAAATTACAATTACAATGCATAATCTTTAATTCCAAATTAAAGACCACAGTTAAAATTAATTAGGTTTCTCCAACCTTATCCTCTCCCTTCTTCTGGATACCCATAAATAGCAAGAAATTCAAAACAACATAAACAATACAACATGCCTCTTTTGCACTAATTATCTCATACCAAGAAAAGAGGCATTAAACACCTGGTCTACAACATATCCAAATCAAATATCAAAAAACTTAAAAGAACACACTAAATCTATATCTAATATCATGACGAAGTTGTCAAAATCATTTTGATTTAATCAAATAAATATTTCATATGGAGACGAAAATAGTGTACACTAGTATTACATATTTTTTTGTTTCTTCTTTTACAGGTCGTTTTGATAATTTAAGATATCAATTTTATCTTAGTCCGTCGTTAACTATATTTCAATTTTTTTCATAAAGTAATTGTTCTCCAAAGTTCAAAGTAATAAACAATTGAGAAAATTTTATGAGGACATATGCACCACCAAAAAAAAAGTATTGAAAATATTTTCAAAAAACGATTGTGCTGCATTGGAAATTTTTTATTTAGAAGTTTATTAAAAATAATAATAAGTGAGGTTCAACAAATAAAGTAGAGAAAATTAAAGATAATGATATAGTAGAATTTTTTGTCAAACTAACTTATGATTGGGAACCCGAAAAATTCTAAAAGCATGATGTATTAAGAGCATCTTTAACGGTAGCTAAATAAATTCATTCGTCAATATAGCTTTTAATTTTTTTAATATTTCATAATTGAAACTTTCATAATTTAATAATAATAAAATTATAATTGTTATTTTTTATTAATTTATTAATAATAATAAATTCATGATCGATAGTGGCACAATATACCTTATTTAATAAATTCACGTTGAGTTTACCATTAAAGATATTCTCATAAATGGAGGGAGTGTATGTTACCACAACTCTTATTTTGTAAACCACGAGCGCAAAACCAAAAATTAATATTCATGGGAGCTTGACAAAAATTTCCATATTTAAATTTTGATATATTTTTTATATTCCCATTTTATTTAATTTTTTTTTATTGTATCTTAATTTATATACTAAAATATCTTATTTTTTTATTAGAATTTTCGAAATACAATCATCTATAACATTTTATTTATTTTATTTCTTTTTAATAGATGAATAACTATTAATTTAATAAATAAAAATAATTAAAAATATATAAAATTATATTAATAAAATCAAATAAAATACAAAGAAAAAAATACTACGGTTGAGTAGATGTGTTATATTTTAACAATTCTCTCATATTTTACAGCTAAATTAACAATTTCATTATATTTTATTAACAATTATCTCATATATTTTTTTCTCCTAATCTATTAATTAAAAATAACAACTCCCTCCTAATTTTTCTGACCTCATAGTAGATTGTCATATCCTCTTTTTTATTTATTAGATCTAAAAGAAAAATAAGAAGGAGTTCTTAATAAAACAGAATAAAGTTGTTAATTTATCTGTAAGATAAAAGTGATTTGTTAAAATAATATAACATTTTATTTGTTTTAGCACATTTACTCAATTGTATTAACTTTGATGTATTTCTTTTATTAAATATATTTTATTTGATTTTATTAATATAATTTTATTTTTTAATTATTAAATTGACCATTATTTATTTGTTAAAAAAAATACATGATTGCAACCCACTACGGCATAAATACAAATTATTTTTCATGTGATCGCAGAGCGGACATACGACGTTGAAGTAAAAAATAAATAAATAAGATATTGTGGTATATAAATTTCAAAAAAGGGATATAAAAGCAAAATATCCTTAATATTTATATAAAAGGAAAAAATTATTTTAGTTTTTAAATGTGTGAGTGCAGCTACTACAGTTTTAAATTGATTAAAATTAAACATGTCAATTAACTTTATTTTATTAGTAATTTTATATATTAAATTAACTAATAAAAGGCATGTTTTAAAATTAAATTAACTAATAAAATATATTTTTTAAAACCAAAATAATTAATAAAATACATATTTTATAATATTTTTATATAAAAATGACAATAGAATTAGAAGGACCATCACACGGGCATGTGTATAACGGGTTGGTGTAGAAAATTTTGTTTAGTGGGGCTTTTAATCAAAATATGTGGAGCCAGAATTGGTGGGCTCATTACCACTCATATTAATTGAGCGTGCTTTGGGGTTAATGTTGACAACTAGTAAAAAACAGAAACAAGTATATGAGACAAACGAGCTTGGATATGGAAAGTTGCATGCTGGTTTTAAGCATTCATTTTATTTTATTTTTCACTCTACAAACCGCCAATTAATTTTGCCTACCCAAGTTTTGACTTTGCTTTTGGGGTCCTATATTATGATTATTAGCTGTTTTATTTGATCAAAAGTATTCGCTAATCCAGATCACCATGCCTGACCAATTTAGGAATGGTAAATTAATTAACATCATTACTCTACTAGTACATTTTTTTCTTATAGCCTAGCAAACCATAAACTCTTTAGGCCAACCCTTGCGATTGAAGAGCCTTTCGTTGCTTTACACATGACACGTTAGTTAATCATTGATACCCATGCCTACTGGCCTTATGCATCCATCCCTACCAAATATGCTTTCTTTTTCTTCATTGTTTTTAATAAGAGAAACCACAAATCTAATCATTAAAAGTATAAAGTGTTATTATTTTGGTATATGACTTAATAAAAATTGTAAATTAACAATCAAATTATTAAAATTATCTTTAAAAAATATTATTTACTATTATAATTTTTTTAAAAAAATATATTTTATTATCATAGTTCACAACCGTTATAATATTAGTAACTAAATTAATTGATATTTTAATGATTCGATTATTATTTTGAATTTTATTGAGGCAACGAATAAAATAACGATGTTCTACATTTTTAGAGACTAAAATATTAGTTTACACATTAGTTAACTCAATAAGCATTGATACCAAACAAGTAACCTCGTTGGATAGAAACATAAGAGTAATCTATCGGGTTCAAAATATAAGTAAGAAAATAGATGTATTTTTTTAATATAAATTGTATGTTCTCATTGTCGAATCTACACGTTTTTAATGTTAAAATAAATTAATGCTTGTGAAATATGATGATGTAGAGATACTGGTGAGACTAGTTTAATAAATTTTTAAGTTGTCAAGTTTAGTGGCGGATCATACACAAAGTATCGGGGGGAGCCGGTGAGTGACAAATATTAACTAAAATATTATAATTAAAATTCTTAAAAGTCATTAGTTTTTTTTCTATAGAGTTTCACACAATTCATACATATTAGACAAGTTGAAAAAGTTAGAATTTCAATTTTCACAAGTCACACACTTCACAAAAGTTTTTAGAACTTCACACAATTCGATCAAATAAAATATATTCATTTTACGATTTTCATCTTTGTCGAAAATTTTCTTCTTGAAAAAATGTATCAATTTTCTTATGTTTAAACATTGTGTCACTCCTAAAAAAAAATACACATATTAGTTAAAACAATTCAAAATTAAAAAATAGTACGACACTATATCATATATCAATGGTTAACATGTAAAAGTTTACTAATAGTTAGTAGCTGAGTTGCTAACTAGGGTGTTAGAGTTTGTCTGTTCGAGATTAATTAGTTTATTCTTCGATATTAGATAGTTTATCTATATATAAAACTTGTTGTATTAATTTTATTAGTATAAATTCTAAGAGAGAGAGAATAAATTGAGCAGATATCTAAGATGAGATAAGAGAAATACATAGGTGGAGAAGAGAAAAGCAAAATGTGATGTCAGTTTCTCAAAACCATTAAAATTTGAGTATATTTTAAAAATTTATCACTATTATTTTAATAATTTATCGTTATTATATATATAAAAAAATTGATAATATATCGTTGTTATTATATATATATATATATATATATATATATATATAATATAAAGAATGTTGTGGCCGTTGCCTGCTTCTAAGAAGATCCGTCACTAATCGAGCTGGAGAGATTGAATATTTATTAAATGCTATATAACATTAAAAATTATAAAATGAGTTATGTGTATCATGTAAACTTTACACATGAGATTGTGAAAGGTGGAAGGGCAAAGGATCGTGGTGAATTGAAAAAAAAAAGTTATTTTAATTGATATTTTGATAACTTGTATACTTGAGACAAAAAAAGGTTTACCGATAGTTATGTAAGATACCAAAAATTTTAGGTTTTCTCCTCTCTCTCCTCAATTTGTCTAGTTTTGTGATCAATTTTAAACCTTAAACTCAATATAATTGAAGTTGTCTTGTCTAGTCTCTTAAATTTTCAAAGATGCAAACACAAAAAATATTAGATCGAAGTAAGCGTCCTTGTTTTTTTTTTTTGTGATAGAAAAATAAGCTTAACTCAAATGCTAACATAAGAATTGTACAATCAAATTGATTATAAGAGGAGACATTCTTCATTCATATTTTGATATCAAACCTAATGATTAAGAAAGCCAAAAACACGTAAACATTTCAAAAGTATGAGAAGTAGCCAAATCAAATCTTTAATCGTAACAACTAAACTAATTTCTTCCACACATGGTTAATGAACAAGAATAATGCAAAATTCACAATATTTAGTCTCATCTATCTATGAAAAAATATTTGTTAGTGTTGACTCATATCAAATATATGTGGTATCTAACATGACCAATATAATCATATTTTGACAAGTCCTATGAAAGACTGAAAGAATGTTGAATTTGATAATAGTCTTCGTAAGCCTCTTATTCAAATTAAGACATCGACAACACAAGTCATTTGCCGTTGAGAACACCACTCAAAGACATAAAAACAAGCAATGTCTTGCAACGATGACTAACAAACCAATATTGCACTTAGATGACGAAATCATAGACAAAAATACACACAAAAATATGTAAAACCCCAATTATTTAAATAAAAGAGATTAATAAAGTAATTTGAAGAGATAGTTCTAGATACATAAATGGTCTTAAATCACTCATCTAATTGATGAAAAAGAAGCGAAGAGCTATTTTTTTTTTCTTCAATAGAGGCATATCTAGATTTAAGGTTTTCAAATAAATGTATTTGCATACGTTTAGACAATATGAGGATATAATATGGTTAATATGCGGTAAATTCGTATTTTTATAAGCATTCATTGTTTTTTTTTACTTATATTAATAGAAGTATGTGTTGATTTTAGTACTAAAATTACTTCTTCTTTTTTCTTTTTTTTTTAGAAGATTTGTTTAAAATTTAAGTTGTATTATATGTTTGGTTTTATTAAAAAAGAAATACTATTTTGGTAATTAAAGAGAGCCTAATTAGAACCTAAAAGAAAAGAAGTTAAAGAGTTCTTAACGTCCAGGTAAATATACTTGCCCTTCATATTATAAGGTATCAAAACAATCTAAAAATGTAGTGAATCCAACCTAATTAGTAATTAACCAGAAGCATGTATGTCGATTTGTTAGAGAAAGCAATCCTTTATTAACTTCTTCCCCAATATTTCTTACATACTGTATACAATAACATAGATAATTGGTTCAACGCATTCTTAATTTTGCAATACGGTCAAGCAATTCAAAATACCAATTATGTAAGAAATCCATTTATGTTGCTTGCCACATTTGAGATACCCCTGAGCTGAGCTCAATTCCTTCCCCCTTTTCCTATCCCTATACCTATAAAGCCAGAGTTAACAAAAAAACCTAACACTAGAAAACGACTTTTAAATTAGAAGCTAGAAATAAACCATACTTGCTGCAAACAATTAATAATTAATTTAAGAGAAATGTTAATAAATATTTTTTTTATACTTATTAAGAAATTAAAAATAGGAATATATTTTTAAAAGTAGTGTATTTAATATCTTAAAATTTTAAAAATTGATTTTTTTTAATGTAAAACTTATGTTATATATATATATATATATATATATATATATATATATATATATATATATATTCTTCTTAAAACTGGATTGGTTGTTAGACACTACTAATTTTACTTGTTAAGGATGTGAGGAGCTAAGTTTTGAAGTTCCATGATGGATTTAGAATTTAGGTATTCTAGGCAAATACAAAAATTGTCTTTGTGATTAAATATTTTTTTGTATTTTTTATTTTAAAATTATTAATAATTAAATTGTAATTAAGATTTTTAACAGATTAGTTTCATTTTTTTGTAAAAAAAAGGATAGAAATAAAAACAAAATTGTTTAATTTATAATGTGAATTAGTAAAGGTCAATTAAGATTTTAACAATTTCAATTTTAAACTTTTTTTCACTAAACACATGTTGAATGAATAATTAATATTATTAGATAAGATGTGCATGCATTGGAAAAAACAGTTAAATGTATTCAAGTAACTCAATAGTATGTAGTTTGATATTAATTCAATTGCTCAAATATACCTAATGACTTATAATTATTCAAACACAATTTCACCATAAGATTAGAAAAATTATCATATTTTTACAATTTTCAAGATTCATACATCATATTTTAATTAAGTTATTATAAAAAAAAATGATCTAACCCTAAATACAAAGTGTTATACAATTAAAAAAGTTTTGGTACTTCAAAAGTAAAACAAGTTTTGATACCCTTAAATAATTGGAGTTATGGATAGTCGTCCATCTCAACCGTACTTAAAACCATCGATGGTTCCACGATACAGTTTTGAAGTTTCCCACACAATCTCTTTTAAAAACACTACTTTAATAAAATAATATCACGGTGACTTAGTTTTTTAAACCTACCAACTTTGTTTTTTGAATCGATATACAAAATAGTAAATACTATTAAAATTTATAAACACAACTTTGAGATTCTAGGTTAGAATTCGAAATATAATATTCAACATAATAATATCGATATTTATCAATTGAATTGAAATTTAAAAATAATTACTTTTTATTTTGAACTATGAACTTAATTACTTTTTAAAGAAAATATTAACTTATTGTTTTGAACTATGAACTTAATTACTTTTTAAGAAAAACATTAACCGAATGAACATTAAAATAACTTAGATTTTCTTTAACAAACCATTGCAGGTGTCAATTATCTTCATTACTAGAAGCAGTGGTAGTGGTAATAGTGTCTTATTTCACCATGACATTCAAATTCACAATGATATGATAGTATTAGAAACACACAAAATACTAATTAACACCCAACTACTAAAAACATTCAAATTTATACGTTTTGCTTAATTTTAATTTTATTGTTCATATATAACTTTTTAAATTAACGGTGACTATTTTATGCAGAATATAAAAAGGTTGAGACTAACGTATAAATGTATAAAAGAGGTTTGTTTTGAAAGTGAACACTTATTTTCGTCTTTAAAAATCGCATGTGATTTAATTAATAATTATTGAAAGAAATGAAAATATTTTCAAATCCTTTAATCAACACTCCATTAGCCACTTCAGTTCTTAACATTGAAATATCTTTTACATTTCTCCGCCTGCACTAATCCTTATACAAATATATACAAAAAATAAATCATATTTATTACTATTAAAATAATATTTTCTATTTATTAAGAAGATATTCAAAATTTATAATATATAAAATATTAAATAAAATGAATAACTGTAATACCATAAGTTAACTGTCTAGAATATAACTTGAGCATTAACATAATTCGACAAAAGAGATAGTTAATACAAATCTTGACACAAAATCATACAAATGTATTAATACACATATTAATCCTTCAAAGAAACAAACAAAACAAATATGGAATACATAATACATCCATGGTTCAAAATAATTCCCTATAAATTTTAAGCAAACTATAGTGTAAACTGATATACTTCATTTCTCCAATTCGTGATCTAAGTCTTTTTACCTGTAAAATATTTGAATAACGTTGAATGAGATTACATCTCAGTGGGTCCAAAGGAATGAAACTAAATCAATTAACATTTTAATTCAGAGCTATATTTATCTTTTAAGTTTCTCTTCCATGTATATATATAGTTTTAACTCTTTCTAAATATTCAAATCATTATACGTGAGTAATCTAATGACTTAAACTCTACCTAACAAGCATGTCATAAAGACTACATTAGTTTTACTAATGTCCTCTTCTTGTTAGTAATTTTATTTTGGTAAGATTAGACATAATTACGTTCGTAAGTGGTGCCCCACTTACCATCGCTTACCCTTCGCTTCCGTCGTATATAGACAGATAATTCATCTAGTTAGGATAAATCATATACTTCTCACCTTAATCAAATATATAGTAATTATATATAATAATCCACACACACACACACACACATATAACTTCATCTAAAAAAGAAAATATATTAAAGACTACCACACACTCAACCTTGAAAATTATTATGATAACATAAACTATTAAGTCAATTATATCATACTAATCACATAATGTAAAATAAAGTTCAAGAGAACATGTTTAAGATATATTTTTCCCATAACAGCCCCAAATTTATGTTATAACAACTCAAAACTGGGTTTAACTACATAGTCAACTGACATGAACTTATAAGCATCAGAATTTAGTGAATGAGTACTATTTGGAAAGCTTATGATATATACTCTATAGATAAAATTTTATTTTATTTTTATTAAGCCCCTAATTCTTGCAGTTTGTCAAAATAAAACACAATGACAGAAAACAAACAAAACATCAATTTTGGTCTAACTTGTAACCCATTTTTCAGTATCAATACTCAATCAAACATCACAAATTTTGTACTCGATTTGAAGGTAATTGAGTCTAGTTTCCAGAAAACTAAAAATCATTCAAAACGAATGTCTAAAAGAAAATATTATGACCAAAACATCACTCATATGTCCTGCGAAAATTCAAGTTAATAACATTCCTTCAATCACACTAATTTCCTAACAATTCTTTGCAACAATAATGCTACAAATTATGAGTAAATCAGTAATGAACACATCAAAACAGAATCACAATTTTCAATTTACTCAATTTAATTGGTCACAAAGGAGAAACTCAAAATCTTTAATTTCAAACCCATAAAAATAGCATAATTTCATGTTAACAAGGAAACTCAATACTACAATAATCTACTATCAATTTCACTCATAGAACTTCACATGCATAATTTTAACCATCATTTCAAAATCTCTAAATCCAACCAAGAATAAATTAAAAAAAAAAAAAAAATCATTTTCTTCATTTCAATTTTCAAACCCTTAAACCCCAAATCTCTAATCCATGGAACATATTAACTCATACATGCATGAATGGGAAAATAGAAAAAGGAAACTCACCTCTTGACTTCCAAAAGAATGGAGAAGATAATGGTACTCTCAAATCTTTCTACCTTGACTTCTAGCAAGAATTGCATTTTTCCTTTCTCTTTTCTTGTTCTGTTAAAGTTTTTGTTGTTGTTGTTTTTTTTTTTTCCTTTCTTTCTCCTTCTCTCCTTTCTTCTTCTCTATCTTACTATTTTTTTCTCTTTCTGTTTCTATGTTTCCCTCTTCCTCCCTTCTTTCTTTTTTTGTTTGTTTTATTTTCTTCTCTTTTTCCCATTAATCCCCCATTTTTATTTCTTTATTATTATTATTATTATTATTATTATTATTATTATTATTATTATTATTATTATATACTAATAATTAAAACATAAAAAATTATTATCAATTATTTATGCTAACGAGGGATGTTACAATAACTAAATTAATATACTATATAAAAATAAAAATAACATCAAAAAATATAAAATTTTATTAGCATAGTAGATATCAATATCCAATCTTGCATCAACTCTTCTTCTCTACTTTAAATTTTAGAAAAAAATCTACACCCACGTCTAATGAAAACAAATTCATTGTCATAATAGAGAGATTTTAAACGAATGTCTACGAGTGCAAGTTATGTTGTTATGCTCCGTAAAATTAATTATGTATTTCCTCACTTCACTAATATAAGCAAAAAAATATCAAATTTTAGTCAATATTATAAGTAAAATTTAATTACTTTTGAACAATTTAATTTAATGCTCTTATTTATAATATAGTATTTCAAAAATATTTAATACAAATAGTTGAATGTTTAACAATAAAAAAATAATTTAATTAATTTGACATATATTTTACATAAGATTTAAAAAATTAATTATTTTATTAACTTTCTTAATAATCGTTATTTTTCTTTTGCATAGATAATAATAATCAATACATTTTTTTAATATAAAATCAATATTAATTATTAAATTTATTTTAAAAAAAATTATACTCACATGATCTTATTATCACTCTAATTCTTTTGAGCTATTAAACCATTCTTAATTACTGGTAATCATTGTCAACAAAAACTTAACACCAACCAACAATAAGAATCAAATCATAACGTCATAATTAAAGCGGAAGTTGAGCTGAATTATAAGCTTGTATGTATAAATACACATGTCATTGTCCTGAAATTATATTTACTAAATAAATAAATGTCATAAATGGTCGTATAAGTTGTAAAGAAACTGAAAATGGGGCCATAGATATTGACCAGCAGCAATGAAAGTAAACCCAACAGCTACATTTGAAAATTTAAAGTTAGCTAAATTATTATTCAACCTCTTAATTTTTTAATTTTTTATTATATTTTAGTTTTTAATAGTGTAAAATATAATATAATATCCAAATTTTTAATGATATATTTAAAAATTGAGAAGCAAAATCATAGAACCAATGAACATTTTACCTTCAAGTATAGTGAACAAGCACCAAAATAGTAATGAATCGAAGGAGCAATTAAAGGGGCAGATCCTTTATGAGAAACCATCAATTGCAAAGGACCCAAAGCCCAACTATAGGGAGGTCTAATACTTTAGGACCCGCCTAGTTTATAGCCCTTCTTGGATAAACCGGGGTCACTACTCAGTGCCTTTAATCCATCTATGGAAAACCTCTCTTACTTTACTCCACGCTTTTATTGTGTATTTCATCTAATAAACATCACTTTAATAAAAACTAAAATTTATTAAACGATTAAAATTTTATAAAAACTAAATGATAATTTTTATTAATTCAACAATTAAATAATTTCAAATGAACATATAATAAAGTTTTAAAAAATACAAGTAATATTGAGATTATATAACAACAAATTTTGGATTCATATAAAATTTTGTAGAGTGAACATGCAATTTGATCATTGAAATTTTAAGCATCGATCAAATTAATCCTTAAATTTTGTGAATTGACAAATACATAATTGAAATTATAAAATATCAATCAAAATAATTTAAATGTAAATTTTTATCGTTAGATATTTTGATATGACATCATACTTGAATATGTGGTTTATCCGCCTTGATCTCACATTAATGTCATCTTCTTAAGAAAATTTGTTGATGAAATTTTGTTATCTCATAGAAAAATTTATGAGTAGTTGTACTTGTGTACGGACAAATTACGAATAAATTAATCCATGAAAAATTTAAATTTTATTAAAAAATTAGTTTACATTGTAATAATATTGATATGAGATCAGCGTGAATAAATCAAACATTCAATTAACATGTCATATTAGAATCTCTAATGATAAAAATTTAATATGAACTATTTTCATTTCCATTTTATAATTACAAAGATGTTTTTGTTAATTTGCAAAATGCAGAGATTAATTTGACTCACACTTATAATTTAAAGGATCAATTTGCATATTTCCTCAAATTTTGTATTTGATCACTAATATATTATTTTAATAATTAACGATTGAATTAATGAAATTATGGTTTTTATTTAGTTATTAAGCACAGTAATCTTCCACAGTCAAGATCTCCGCATATATATACTCCCTCCAGTTTTGTATTTAAGAAAAAAATACACACATTAAAGAATCAACCAATTTTTATTGAAATTGAAAAATAAGTACACCAACTTCTATAATTATCCATAGAATACTTTGTAAACATAAATACATCAATCATGACATTGAAAATATGAGTAGAAAAGATTAAATTAAATTAAGGATGTTATTGAAAAAAAAAAATTAATACAGTAAATATTATTAAAAGTTGTTTATATTTTAAACTATAATTTTTTATAGGCTTAATTGCACTTTTGGTACCCCTATTATAGGTGAAAATTGAAAGTAGTCCCCCAATTTTGTTTCTCCCCAGTTTTAGTCCCCAAATAGAATTTGAGTCCAAATCATGATGAGTTGACATTTTTTTTAATGACGTGTCAATAAAAAGCTGACGTGGCAGACGCATACATGGAATAAACTTATTATTATATTATTTCTGATTAAAAAATATAATTTATATTTTTAAAAATCATTATTATAATTGTTAAAAATCATTATTACAAATAAAATTTATTTGTTAAAATTAAATTAAAAGAAAAAACACCTAAAATCAAAAATCCTAAACAAATCAAAATCAAAAGGATTCACTCATGAACCCTAAAATCATTCTGAACCCTAAAATCATGAATCCTTTTGGACTCAAATTAGAAATTGATAACTTCCATCTTGTTGCAAACCCATATCATAAACTTCAGAATCTGCATCTCTAACCCTTGGTGAAGCGTTGTTTGAAGTCCTTTGAGTATATTTTCCATACCTTCTGCCTGCAATGGAATTACTCCCTCTCTGTGTTCTGCCAGAACCATCTCTTCCTTCATGCATCCTATTAGACCCATTAACATCCTTTAACATAAACCTCCGTTCATTTTCCTTCTTCCTCAATCTTATATCACTAGATCCATTAACATCCTTTGACATAAACCTCTGTCCACTCTCCTTCCTCCTTGATCTGATATCACCAGAGCCATTAGACCTATCACCATCCTTACATAGAATACTCCTTGCACCCCTTTTATTCCCGCCTTTGCCATCAAAATTCACTCCATTCCTCCCATACAAAGGAGAAAAACGCTCTCCATCATCCGGCCCATCAACACCCGTGGGAAAAAACTTCTTTCCATTCCCACTCTTCCTCATTCTATCATCAACATTCAATCCATTCCTCCCAGAGTTCAAAGAAGAATAATGCTCTTCATCATCCATCCATTCCCACAGTTTGGGGGGTTTCTCCACCACCTCCCAAGGCCTCTCCAGGTTAGACACAGCAGCCTTAAGCTCAGCTCTCTTCCTCATTTCATATATCTGTCGCTCATAAAATTTCATAAAATCCAAAAGGATTCATGATTTTAGGGTTCAGAATGATTTTAGGGTTCATGAGTGAATCCTTTTGATTTTGATTTGTTTAGGATTTTTGATTTTAGGTGTTTTTCTTTTAATTTAATTTTAACAAATAAATTTTATTTGTAATAATGATTTTTAATTGAATTCTTGTTAATGTATACTCAAACTCTAGATACACTTCTCTTTAAAATATAAAGGTCTATTTGATACAGTTTTTAAAAACTATATTTTAATTTTTAAAAATTTAAAAATAAAAAATTTGTTTGTTAGAGATTTTTATATCCAACAGTTTTGTGAAAATGTTTTAATTTTCTGTTTTAAGAAGAAAAAAACAAAAACATCTTTTAAATATTTTCCTTTTCTATTTTTTAGCTTTAAAAACACACGGAAAATAGATAGTTTTCATTAATGGCATTTGTGTAAATACGTTGAACTTCTTCTTCTATATTTTTATTATTTTATTTTATTAGTTTTTTTTTTACACACTCTTCTAAATTTTGTTTTCTATATTTACATTGGTTTGGGTGAATTTTTTATTTTTTATTTTGTCTATTAAAAAATAATTTTTTGTTCTCAAGTCATATCTCAAGTTGAATGTTAAATATTGAAACCGAAACAATGTGAGTTATTTATAGTAGTATTTAGCTATGTGAGTTATTTAATATTATATCCAAAATATTTTACTTGTATGTAAATGTTATTAGTTGAATTTTTCTATTTTTTACTTTTATTATTTAATATAAGAAAAACAGATTTTAAAAATTATAATACCAAATAGTTTTTTTTTTTAATTCTCTATTCAAAATCTATTTTAAAAAATTAGATTATAAAATATGTTTTCTCTTTTTCTCATCTCTAAAATTGTTTTTAGAAACAAGTATCTCAAACAAATTTTTTCTTTCATTCTATTCTTTAAAACAATTTTAAAAATTTAGATTTATACAATAATTTTTAAAAATTAAAATGCAAAAGTGTTTCAAACATGCCCTTAATGTTAGAGTTTTATGTTTTATGATTTTAAAGACTCAATTTTTAGATTTGAATAATATCTCTTAAAATATTAAGACAAATATATATATATATATATATATATATATATATATATATATATATA
>NC_021165.2:16093218-16102777 GCF_000331145.2 Cicer arietinum
AACTTCGCATCAGTGCTATTTTTCAGGAAAAAAATATTGATTGGGATAGACAAAAGTTACAAGTCCTGTTGCTAGTTATAGATGTTCCCCATAGGCGATTTGTAACAAAAGAGGTATGACATCACCAAATGCTTTAAATTCAATTGTTGTGATGAGATTTATAGGTAACATGAAGAAACGCCTTTCTTAAACATTATTGTGCTCTCTACTTTTGGGTGTAAAAAAGACATATTTTAATCTTTGAATTATGATTTTTTTAATTATAATTATAATTCCTTTATTTTATTTACTACGGAATTAATATCTTATTTTAAAATTTAAAAGTTTTTTATTTTTCTTTTAAATTTTTGAACTAAAAATCACAACGAAATATCAAAACTGCTAGTTTTAAAACATGAGATAAATTTTGTGAATAGATGAAAATAAAGTACTAAAATTATAATTAAACTTTTTTTTAAAATGAAGAGCATAAAGTTGCAACTTAAGCATCCTAAGAATAATTGGCCTTATGATTGATCTACACGAATTAAAGGGATTTAACTACTTAAAAGTGAACAACTCACTTTATAGAATAAAGTGAGTAATATCAACTATTAATTATCAAATCAATGATCGATATTATGTGCACATATACCATCAATTATAATTAATTATAATATCATTAATTGTTTTACTTCTTTTACTAAATTATCACTACAAAAGAGTAAATTTTGAAACCAAAATACTTGATTTTTTTTTTTTAGAAAAAAATTTGAAGTTCAACTATTATAGAAATTGATTATTTAATTTTTGTTTCAAGGTTCTTTTAAGAACTAGATCATCAACTTTCGCATATTTATGTTTCTTTATATTTCTCACACTTCTCGATATTTAAATCTATCATCTTGAATATTAACTATTGAGAGGAACATATTTCGGTCTCAAATTGAAGCTTGGAAGCCACTAAACGTGTGTTTGGATTTGAGTTTTATTTCTAATTATAGCATGCTATTTGACTGCGGAAATGTTAAAGTTACAAATTTATGCTTTGGATAGTTGTGAATAAGAAAAGGAGGAGTGTTAAGAATACTTTATTTCCAACAATCATTTAACACTTATTTTGTTATTGAATGAAATCAATGTGAGTCCCACATTTTAAAAATAGGTCCCACATAAAGTGACGAGACTCACATGAATTTTATCAAATAAGAGAGTAATATTGAAAAGAAAGTGTTCTTAATACTCGTCTGATAAATAGTTTGTTTTTTCACCTTTAGTTCAGATTGACCAATCTGAAACAGAAAAAACCATTTTTCTTTTTTCTTCCACTAGTTTGGTTAATTAAAAAAAAATATTTTTTTTTTCTTCATGTTTGGATTGAGTTATCTGGATAGAATTGGGGACTTTGGAGAAATATAGAACATAAAATAAGTCATTTACTACAATACATGAGCGAAAATCTTATTTGGAGCTTCAACCTCCCCAATTGCTTGTCCCACAAATTGGAATTCAACTCTCTAATACAATTCCAAACCCGACAAGGGTGCCATAAACTTCATAAGGTTTCTTATTTAAATTGGCTAATTCGGATGTATATTTTACACGTTCGAATTAACTAATTCAAACACGTATTTGTGTGTATTTAAGATTATTGGAGGTAGGAGAAGAAACACCTCACACTAAGAGGGACCATTTTCATAAATTTTGATGCTAATGTAATAAATTTCATCACGATTCGTAAATATGGAGGTATGAGAAAAAACACCTTACACTAAGAGGATCCATTGGACTTAATATGTAGTCAATTTCATCTCAATTTGCAAATGTAAGAAAATTGAATTGGCATAAACACTAGAGAAAAATATACCTTACATCCCCGCAAAACCTATAACTTATATACATATAATTCAATAAATTAAAAAAAAAAATCATTTGTCACAAAATATTTGAATTTTTTTTTCAAGACACTCAGATTTTGATTTAGTCAGAACAATATTACGTTCCAACAATTTCAAATTTAGTTTGTAAGAATGTACTTCATTTTTTAATCGAAAAAACAAATTAAGTTTCCCAACACTCAAATGATATTATTAACTGATATATTATCTCTTCGTGACAATTGTTCACTCTTATTTTTTTTAGTAAAAAAAAAATGACCATACTATATATAAAAATAAAAGTAGAATATTTTTTTCACTAATTAATGGACGTAAAATTCTTCAAATTGACAAAAGAACTAGCTGCAATTCCCCTTAGACATTGGAAACATAATTTATCGATCCTCCCGTCTTAGTTAAATTGGATATTCAATTGGCGAGACCTTTAAACTATGGTTCAATTTATTCAATTAATTTTATTACGGTATAATTGTTTAATAAATATATATATATATGAAATATATAAAAATATATAGAATTTCATAAATTATAAAGTAAAAATTCAACAATTTTTAAAATTTATGATAAATACATTAAAATTCATAATAAAAATAAAATTTCATCATAGAAATTCAAACATCAAATTTTATTTGAATTAATGGTTCAATACGGATGTATTACAGATTAAATGAAATAACATTCTTTTTGAAGTTAAACTTACAAAATTACAATTTTATTTTACTGATTTGAAAGACAGATTTTTTTGACAAACATACAAAATTTAAGTGTTTAAAAAAAATCATTTTCCAAATTCATCCACGATTTATTGACTTAGTTGGTCTAACCTGATTCAAATCGTTTTCATTTTTATATTTAGTGACCAATAATTTTTTAAAGCTCACCAATCCGGTCATGAGCTTTGTTCCTTATCAAACTAGCTAGTTTGATTCGATTTTAAAATATAACAAATAACCATTCACCTACTCTGTATTTATCTAAAAAGTAATAATTTTATAAAATTAATATTTTATATAATAAAATTAATATTTTATATAATAAAATTAATATTTTATATAATAAAATTAATATATTTAATTTAAATTTTTAACTATACATATAATTTTTATTGATTTTTTTATTTATAAATAAAAATAAGGTAATATTATGTAAAATTAAATATATGAATACTATCCCAAATGAAACATATTATGTCATCCATTTTTATGCATAGAAACCGACCTCAAAATTAGAAGGAATAAAAATTAGAAAAAATATAATTTTTCATTTATATTTTGATAACAATTTGTCTTCCCCCGTGTATTTTTTGAGATGTTTGGAAGAAAAATATTTTTTTGGGTGTAGATTACATGAGAGAAAAAACTTTGGGTTAAGAGTATCTCTAATGGTGAATTTAAGATAGATTCATCAAATATGATTTACCTTGCCACATCATCTTGAAGCATCATTTTTACTGCAATAGTGAACTCAACATTTTATTGAATATAGTACACTAATAGTTACAAATTGAACCTATTTGATTACCATCGAAGATGTCTTTATCTAACTACCTTTGAAGATGTTCTTATTTATGACACTTCATAAGTTAATAAAAATACTTGACTTTTAGAGAGTACCACACGTTGTAACGTTAGGGCTAACATATATTATTTAAAATAATAATAATAATAATAATAATAATAATAATAATAATAATAATAATAATAATAATTATTATTATTATTATTATTATTATTATTATTTTTTACCAGAGAATATTTGGTGGAAATAAATTTGTTACATGAGAAATGGGGTTGCACATATAAAATAATTAGATTTATATGTAGAATTTGGTTTAATTTATATGTAGTACATGTTTTAATTATACTAGCGTCAACTTTGATTATATAGGCGCTAAAAGTTTATCATATGCAAAGGTAATTATATAAAAAAATAATTAAAACATATAATAATATAATTCTTAAAATAAAAATAGAAAAATATTTGTATTTAACAAAGAATATAAATATTGTAATTAATAAATAATAAACAGATGAAAAAATATTAATATTATACAATTATTTAAAGCAAAAAGACTATAGGGCTAAAAGACACATGAAAGTAGTTTTATTTAGTGGGTGTGTTAAGTGAACATTTAAAAAAGAGTACATAACATTTTATAATTACATTTAACTAGTTTTATTTAAAATAAAAATAAAAATTACACAAATACTATTTATGATTTATGTATGGTAGCGCAATAAAAAAAAAGGGCAAACGGATATGGAATTTGCCTAAACACAGTATAATATAATATTTTGTAATTTTTATTTGAGAAAAAAGAGGGACTATCAATAATAAATTTTATCATAGTTAACTCACGCATGATCTCGATTCGAACTTTAAACAAAACGTTCAATCTAACAATGTTGACATTTGTTAGTTTAGCTATAGTTTAAAAACATTATAATAATATTAATACCATCCTATCAAACAAATTTTGTAAAAACAAATACTATATATTAATACAAAATAATTTTTGAAACTAAAAGAAAAAATACTAATAATACGCCTAATCGGAGTGAAAAAAAGAATCCAAGTCCATTATATGCCACTGCTGATGTTGGAAGCAAAAAACAACGCTTTAAAATTGTTTCAGTATTAATTAACACATTTGCCTTTCTAGTCTGTTCTTACGTTTTACTGATTTAGAATGGTTGGTTGGTGGAAAATCCTCTTGTAAGGTTAAAAATATACAAAGTAAGAAAATAATTGATTGGAATTTACCACATTTGAAACCCTTCCTAATTAATGGCATTACGAAGCATTTACAAAATAGTTTCTACCACTTGTCTTTTGTATTTTCATGCTGACGTACAAGCAGCTGGGGTTGCAAAAAGTTGAAACTGTTTTTGTTTCCGCTTTCTACTTGGAAGAGATTTATGACCAATTTGAAGCATGGAGTCAGAAATTATGTACTTGCAAACTTCAAGGACTCGTGGAGCAGTTCAATTGCTTGTCCTTTAAGCACAACAGATTGAAAACTTCTGTCACTAAAACTTTTTTTTTTTTATATAAAATACTCTAAATAAAAATTATTTATTTTCTTTATTTACAAACTAATAAACTTATGCAATTATCTACATATTCTCTAAATTATTTTGCATTGTTCTTTGTTGATTTTAAATATTTATTTTATTTTATTATTAGTTTTAAAATACAGGAAATATCACTGATAAAAATAAAAAAATTATTATTATAAATGAAATAAGTTGTCATTAATAAAATGAACTATATAAATTGTCATTTTTTTAAATTTTGAAATAATTACCATATACAAGACATATTGTCACTAATAATATTAAACAACTAATAAGTGTTGTCTATACAAATTCTCTAAACAACTTTGCATGTTTATTTTGAACATTGTATTTTATTGTAATTAGTTTTAAAATATCAAGAATAAACTTACTAAACTTATTGTTGTGATAAGTATTTTATTTTACGAATCGTATTAGATACCAAATCTTTCATTTTGGAGTATATGGTATCATAGTTTATTTTTTATTTCTTAATTCTTAGCTTACTAAAAATATATTGAGATTAACCATACGATCATTGTGAAAATAATCTTTATTTCACTTTATTTCTTGCCACAATTGCTAATATAACATTTCCAATTTATTATAATAATGATTTTGAGTAATTTATCCAACATTAAATAAAAATGTGATTTGTGTAAATTTATAAGTGGAATACAAAAATTAAGTGGAATGCGTTTTTTTAAAAGATAACCTAAATCTCACCTTATTTTATTACTCTTGAACATAATCTAATCAAATTTGAAACATAACTTATGTTAAACAACTTCTAACTAAGATCAAGGATAAACTTCAATGAGAGACTTGAAGCTGCATATAGGGGTGATCTTGTAGCTGCTAAAGCCAGCGTTGAAAATGAGTTTCTCCCATTCTTTCTTCTCTCTTTCTTTTCCATTGAATAAAGTCATCATCATGAAGTCAAAGTCCAATTGCAACTCAGTAATTATGCGATTGTCACTTATTTCATCAATTGATATGTCAATGATAATCACCTTTCCTCCTTTCCCTTTTCCAGAAATAGCTTCTTTGCTATTCTTCAATATCTTTAAGGATTGTTCATCATCCCAATCATGCAAAACCCACTGTAAAATATAATTTGAGGTTAACTATTAACTCGGTGAAACACATTAGTCTCTAAAAAAATTTATAACACCTAAAACAGTCCTTGACAAAAGGATTAATGTGTCATGATTTTTTAATTCTCATTTACTAGAACCATCTTTACTTACTAACATTTTCTTTTTATGAAATATGAAACATACATAACTATATGAACACTAGATACGACACTGCTGATAATTTTAAAAAAATGAATTAATTGAATGTAATCAACAATTTTAAAAAAATGAATTAATTGAATGTAATCAATATCTAATTATTGTGTCGGTGTTGAATACTGATACATGTAAAATAACATAATACACATTTAATCAGAAGTGTTGCAGCAACATAGTTTATTAATGTACCTTAAGTAAAACAGCGTCGGCTGGAGGAATAGACTTGAACATATCTCCACCAACAAAGTTTAAATTTTGAGTTCCAGTTAAGTTACCCACAACTTGTGGTTGGTCAAAAACAGTGCATTTGATGTTAGGAAAAGCTTCATTGATGAGTTTTGTGACAGCACCAGTTCCACCTCCAACATCAACAAGAGACTCTACACCCTCAAAAACATGCTTACAGTCTTTGAGTGCAATCTTAAAAATTTGAGAATCAGCTGCCATAGCATCTTGAAACATATTCAGTTTATCAGATTCAGAATCTTTGTTCAGAAAGTTCCAAAAGTTCTCCCCTGTTGCACTCTCAAACAGGGTTTGTTCCTTTTCCTCATTGAACCATTTGTTGGAAGAGTGCCACATGTCAAGAGGCATTGGTTGAAGTGTTCCCTTAACCATTGATGATAAACATGTTTGTTTGCCACTAATGAGAAGCTTTGAAGGAGGTGTAAGAGAATATGCTGTTTCTTCTTCTTCCCCTTTCATCACTGTTGTTTTTACAAAAAAACCATTGTGTGTTAAAAGACGTAAGAAACGATAGAGAATATTAACTTTAGAAGGGTGAAGTTTCAAAGATGAAGCTAATTCATTAAGAGTCATTGGTTTTCCATGGTTGTGGATTGCATCTGCTATGCCAAGTTCCACAGCAGATTTGAGAGCAGCAGAGCTTATAAAACTGTATAAGTGTTTGTATAAATGGATTTGAGCATGATACAATTCACTTTCTTCACTCTCATTGCTACTGAAATCCATTTTTTATGAGGGGTGAATTTTGTGTTTGTATTGAAGTGTACACTTCTGAAGCTGTTTTGTGTTTTTGGAACGTAGAACAGAATACATGAATATTTATAATGCTTTATGCACTTACATAGTCTCTAGATTTTTGAGTTATCAACTTTGCAACTACAGACATGGTGCGTGAATTTGGAGGCATTAAGCAAAATTAAAATTGGACGTGGTTGTTTGAGCTGGGTGATAGAATATGCTACTAAATTAAAGTTTGACTTTGGCACTTTTTATATCAATTCATTATTCATATAATTATATGGTTCCCAATAAATTAACGTTTTCAAAATACCTCTGTAATCCTTTCAATTAATTGTAGTTAATAATTTATTTTTTATTTTTCTTCGCATTCATACTTTATTTTATTTTAAATAACGATTTTATCATTTAAATCTTAAAATATACAATGTTATTATTATTTTTTAGATATTTAAAAAATCCATCACCATCTTCAATCAAAATTCATAAATTTATTATCAATTTCAATTTTTTTTTATATATTTATCAAATTCATAACTTAAATATTTAAATAAACTTATATTTTTATCTCTAACAATAATAACGTCAAGTCCATCAAATAAACTAAAATTTGATCCTCAAATCAGCAAGACAATTATCCTCTTATTCTTTCTATCTTTCTCCAATAAAATCCCTAACCTAATCTTAAATTGTGAATTCTTTATTTAATATTGTTGTTGCTGGAGATAGAAATATGAATTTATTTGAATATTTGAGTTATGAATTTGATGAAAATTTAGATTTTTTTGAAGATTATAATTAATTTTTTAGATTTTGTTTGAAGATGATTATGAATTTTTTGGGTTTTTGTAAAAAATGATAATATTATTGATATTTTAAGACAAATTATCAAATCGTAAATTAAAATTAAGTAAATGATAAATTTGATAAAAAAAAAAAGAAGATAAATGACTAAATTGTTACATGAAATTAAGTTGAGAGAGTGTGGGAGGTATTTTGTCATTAATGTTTTAATTTTGTGACTTATTAGTGTATCTCCTTCAAAATATACAAGTTTGACCTAGAGAAAACTTATCTCGTATAGATCATGCATGTAAAATTTTACCTAAATTTAAAATATTTTTCCATATTATTGAGACTCGTGAAAATTAGCGGTGTTTAATAAAAATACATAAAACATAATTTTGATGAATTTTAATAACATATCAAATGATTTTAAATTTATATAAAATTTTATATATTTAATTTATATGATATAAACTTCAATTCAAGTAAAAAAACATAGAAAAAACAAAAGAAAATTAATTGAAACAAAGATGATTGAAAGATATTGAGGGCAGTTTGTATTGAAAAGATTCAACTATGTAGAGAAAATTAAACACATGGATACTATATATTTTTTTTAAGAGGTCGCTCTAAGAAAAATCACACATTCACAAGGCTTGCAGTCCATTTGATCGATGCTTCATTTTTCACGAAAAAGGAGTGATTTAATATTAATTTTTTGATCAAAAATCATTTTTTTTTTATCTTTTTAATTATGTTTTATCTAAATAAGTTACTTTTATATAGATTTAATTTTTTTTTTTTTGCGTTTTTTGTAGTTTCCTTGCTTAGTGTGGCGTTGTGTTTATTCGTCGTTTTGGTGCTGCTTTTTTGACTTTCTATTTTGTTGCGGTGTTCTTTGGTTCATATTGATAAATTAACTTTGATTAAGTGCAAATTCAACCAATGATTTTGGTGTCGCCAAGTTTACAACTCTGGAGATAAAGTATTTTGAACACCCCAATTTTGTCGTATTTGAAGACTTTGTCACATTTGGAGACATTATGCCGATTTATGCTATTAACATGAGTGTTGTGAGTTTGTTTGAAGATGCATCATTTTCATTTTTAACGATTTTGAATTGTAATGTTCTTGATCAATATAATTTTTATCAATTTGAATGAATAATTATCGTTCTTTAGTAAAAACAACTTGCGGTCCATTGTTTTATATATTTTTTTACATAATAAATCTATGCTAATATAAGAATAGTATAATCAAATTGACCGCGGAGACCACACGTTCACTAACAAACCTTTTAAGGAGCCGCAAAGAACACGACATCCCTTTTTATTTTATTTTTATTTATATATATATAAATAATAATGATAGGTTATTAAAATAATAGAGATAAGTTAATAAAATATCCCTCAAAATTTTAAGGTATAGAGAAACCTATTCACTGTTACGTCTCTATCTCTTCCTCTCGTCTCTTCGACTCTTCTTTTCTATGTTCATTGACTCTCTCTCGTTTCCTCCCCTCAGCTCTCTCGTTCGCAGTTGTCGACCGACCTCCACA
>NC_021165.2:16102844-16111223 GCF_000331145.2 Cicer arietinum
ACCCCTTCTCTATGACCTCCTCACAACGTCGATTTCTCACTCTGACTTTCACTTCTTGCATATGATTTTCAGATTCTTACTCAATTATTGTTTTCTTCTTCTACTATTTATTATTTGTGAATTGTTTTAGTTTATGATTGTAAACTAGTAGTAGTGTGTTAATTGTATTATTGACTTTTTGAATTGTGAACGGTTTTAGTGTGAGAATTGAGATTGTGAACATTAGTGTGTGAATTGTGACTTTGTGATTGTGAACTATTTTTCTTATTAGTGTAGTGTGGATATGGAATTGTAAATTTGTGAACTATTTTACTTTGTTAATGTGAGTTGTAACTTTGAGAATTGTAAACGGTGTCTCTGAATGTGTTTGTGATTCAGTTATTTTTATGTTACTAAGTTAGTGTTGTGTAATTAATATATATATTTTTTTAGGAGTGATACAATGTTTAAACATAAAAAAATTGATACATTTTTTCAAGAAGAAAATTTTCAACAAAAGTGAAAATTATAAAGTTTCAACATCGACACTTGAAAAACATCCTTCTAGTGAACAAACAATTCAACCGAATACTACACATATATAGCTTCATCACTCCCAAACTTAACAATTTCTTGATCTCATTTATCCTCTTTCTATTATTGTGTTTGCAATTTTTTGTGCGTTTAAATTGCAAATTTACAATTTAAAATACGAATATACAATATTATATTTACTTTATTAATTAAAATTAATAAATTTGACACCCTCAAAAGTTTTGGTCAAGATCCGCCATTGCACACGTTCATCATCTATATTTTAAAATTAATAGTAATAATTAAATTAAATACACGCTATGGATACACATAAACATTTTAGAAGCTAATAGGAAATTACCAAACAATAAACTTACTCCAAACAAAAAAAACTAATTTCTTCTACATAGGATCAATGATCAAGAATAATGCAAGATCTCTAGTCTTCCATCTTAACCATCTACATAAAAATATTTGATGATATTTACTCATATTAACTATAAGTTGTCTCTAATGTGACTATTCAATTCACCCACGTGTTTACAAATCATACGTAAAGTTGAGAGAGTGTTGAATTAAATGATAGCTTTCATAAATGTTTTACTCAACATGGTTTCGACGAAACAAATCATTCTTAGACATTTCAACAAAGACATTACACATGAACTTAAAGCAACCAAAAAATAACAATAAAACATAAGGAAAGAAACATAACCGCAAAAAACATAAATACACCAACACAAACATTACATCTCATTTTCTACAATTTAGGTTGTAACATTCACTACCAGATTTAGAGGCGGGGGACGATAAATCAGAGATGATGGCCGATTTATGCAATATTAAGACTTGTTTATTAAAAAAGGTCCCTTAGATTCATAACTTAGTTGATTTGTGCAATATTAAGGTTTATTGAGTAAAAGTTAGTTGATATAGTTTTTAAGCTAATTGAATATTTAGTAAAGTTAGTGGTAAAATTAATTTAAAAATGTAAAATAATATAAACAAACATTCTTAATTAAAATTAAATTTATCAATTAATGATTAAAATATTTTAAAATTAATAATTACTGTTTATTAATTTAAAATTTATTAATCCAATATAATTTTTATTTATTTAGCAAGTTTTAAGTTATAATAACTAAAATAATTTAAATTATTTACGTTAAAATATTAACTATTTATAAATAATTAAAAAAGATAATAATAAATTATTTATCAATTTGATAAATTTTTATTTAGTTAGTTTAATTATTTTAAATTTGAAAATTAAGTATTTTAAATTATTTTAAATTATTTATTAGTTTATGTATTCTAAATTATAGTAAATAAAATATAACGAATAGAAAATGATTAATTTAATTACAATAATAAAAGTAAAAATAACAAAAAAATGATAAATTTAAAATTATTAACTCAAAAGCTACTCGGATAGTTTATTAAAAAATGATATAATATATAAGCTATAAGCTCATAATTTGAAATATCAAATAAATTTTATAAACTAATTTTATAAACAAAATAAGATCTATTTAGTGATAATCTTTAAAAGTCTCTTATGCAATACTGACAAAATAATTTTTATTTTTTTATATGAATACCACACTTAAATTAAAAAACAAATAACGTCACATGTAACATACAAAAATAAAATTATAGATGAAATATAGAAAGGATAAATTTATTTTAAAAATTATTTATTTAAATATAATAAAATAATTCAAAGAATAGTTTTATACAACAAAAGAGAAAAAAAAAAATAAACTACTATTTTTTAAGCCAAGAAAGGAGGCGCCGCCGGCTGTGAGACGGTGTTATTGTGAGTCTAATATTCAAAATGCATACATAAAAGCTGTTTCCAAATTTCCTTTGCATAGATAGGTTCTCGTTACCCTACTACTTCTTTGACTGCAATATTGGCCCTTGTATCACCATGCTATAATTTGTCTTTAAACGACAGTATTTCTTGACTATTTATACTGTGATGATTTCAATCCTAATACTATCCACGTGTTGCACACCTCAAGACAACACCGATTTGGTATTAAATGCATTCATATAAATTAATCGAATTAAATATTGAATAAAAAATTCAAATAAATAATTTGACTGGAAATATCAATTGATTGAATAGGTATTCAAATCAAATAAATGTTTATTGATTCCAAAATTAATGCAAGGTAATAATTCAAACTAAATTTATTAAAGGTAAATAGTAATAATTGAAATTGATTCACATTCATTGCCAACTTTCATTGCACGCATGGCTTGCAAAGGACGTCGACAAATAAAGTGGGAATAACTCATGCCGCTAGACAAGGGTAATTGATCGATTAATGAAATGTATATATATAAAAAATATTATAATTAAATTTATCTGTATAAGATTTACATTGATGTTTACTATAAATAAATGATTACTTGACTATAATAAAAAAATTATTATAATGGGCGTTGGCAATAAATAAATAATATATATGTTTTAGTCTATGAAATTTTTTAAGTTTAATTATAGTTTTGGTATATTTATTATTATTAATTAATTAGTCTCTTATTTTAAAAATAGACAATTTTAGTCTATCTCTCAAATTTTTAAATTAAAAAATGATTGATTTGACGTATTTTTAATGATGTGACCTACAATTGTATAATATAAAACCATATAGATGTATTAATTATTCTTATTTCATCAATTAAATTAATATTATAAAAAAATTATGAAGTTAAAATTTAAATTTTTACGACGTTTTATTTCAATTTCATAGATATTAATCGTTCTACATCATTCTATTATATGTCACATTATTTAAAATATTTTACGTCATCATTTTTTGATTAAAAAATCAAAATAATAGATTAAAATTATAAACTTTTAAATATGGGGATCAATTTCGTGAATCAGTAAAAATAAAAAGATTAAAATTATAATAAGCCAAACTTTTATTTTTTTTTCAAATTATATTAAATACTATTAATAAATTTTTTAATTTCAAATTTATAGAAGTTTTGAATTATGAAATTAGTAACATTGTCCTGATTTTTGTCAACTGCCGCCGCTGGGAGTTAGTTTCCTCCTTCGTCGAAATGTGCTCATAATGTGGATAACTATGCTAAATAATTGGATATAGTTTCCTCCTTTGGGTTGTTTTTAAGATATACTTTATCATTAGAATTACCATGACATAATTCATAAGAAATGCACACGACCAACAATTTTGTTACCAAACAGTTTCCTTTTGGCTATCAATATCTCTTAATTTTTTTTATAAAAACGGAAGACCTAAAATACCATTTTTTTTATTTGTCTCATTTTTTAAATCTTATAACTCCATTTGTCCTTTCATCACCATCATTAACCTCATAATGTACGCATCATAACTCATTCATAACTCACACCACTCACCTATAACTTACCCTCCATAAGTCACATTTTCATATTATAGTTAAAGTCACCAATAGAATATGCTTAATGATATGTGTTTGAATTCGTATTTTTTCTCTTCAAAATCTTGGAATTTTACGTCAACCCAGTTCATGGACATTGTAAATAATACATTGTACGCAAACTTAAATCACGTATCTTTACGTGATCAGTTTTCACGCACGTGATTCAATTTAAGAAACTATAGGTACTACGTTAATACATTTCGCGTAATGATACACGATTTAAGTTTGCATATGCAATGGAATTTAAGGGTTTACATAGATGATCTCAATTTATGAGACAATACCTACTTGAATTCAGTTCACATACGGTTGCATGAATTCAATTCAATTCACATAGTTTGCGTGAATCCAATTCACATATGATACATTAATTGAAATCACGTAAACAATATTTTTAATATTTTTAATTTATTCTTATTAGATGTAGATAAATGGACCAATTGGAAGATAATAGTGACGAAATGTACGATGGTTTGGACTCTAATTTTGAAGAAACGTATGATGGTATGGAATCTGAATTTGACGAAATATATGATGGTTTGGAATCTGATGTTGACGCAATGAATGATGGTGTTGAACCCGAAATTGACGATGTTATGAATAACGGTGTTGAACCTGATATGGTGGATTTGACTAATGTGTTTACCACCGACATCATGTTTGATACCCGATATGATTTATTGAAATGTGATAAAAATATTGGAAGGGGAAATAGAATTATCGCTGTCATTTTTAGATCTGAAAGAAACAACAAATATATACTTTGGAAGAATCCTAAAGCCGTGAGAAGTACTTGAACTAAAAAATGTTAATTTTCATTTAGATTGAGAGGAACACCATCAAATATTGGTAAGGGGTGGTATTTTGCATGTAACATTTGGTCTCCATAACTACGAGTTGACCAAAAAATTGACTATTCATTCTTTCTTAAGTCGATCGTCTCATGAAGACAAATATGTATTTGGTATATGACGAAGAACATGATCAATCCAAGAAACATATTGATGATATTAAAGGATCATAATTTTGAAATGCAACATCTAATGACATTGATAGAACGCACAAATATGTATATCGATATAGAAAAGTAGAGGGTTTAGATGAGTTTATGGACATATTCTGAGTTCATCTAGATGTTATCACTCTTGTGAATGATTCTCACATAATATTGATTATGGATAACACATACAACACTTGTAGGTATCAAATGCCATTACTTGAGATTATTAGTGTTACTTCTACTGAAATGATATTTTGCATTAGATTTGCAGATCTTCAGTCTGAGCGTGCTAATATCTATAGTCTAGGTTTGTCCTCAACATATCTAAGAGAAGGTTTACATTAGTCTACACATAAAGTCGGAATATTCTCATAGACCCAAGTCTGTATATATATAATAATATATCATTAATTTAGAATTAATAATAGAAATTATCAACACAATAAACAACCATTGAGTATACATGTAAAAGTGTTAAATACCTAGAAACCATTTTGGTGTGATGCATACTGGCTTCACGGAGATTGTCATATATGTAAGCAAGAGTAGTAGTACCCTGTGTGTATCCCCACATGAGTTGATTTCTCAAAAGCACTCTAGGTAGGCAACACTAACTGTGAAGACACTTTTGCTGCTGAAAAGGGTGCAACCAACCAAAAATAGTAGAAATATCATCGCAACAATTTCTCATAGCTAGTCACGACAACACTGATGGTATGCTTCAAGTAGTCAACTATATCGAACAATGGTTGTCCACGTGACATTAAATTCAGCATGAAGTCTTAGTAATATGATCTCTTTATCGATTATTTCGTAACTGCATTTTGACAACGAATATAACCCTGAATTGTTAACCAACTGCCCCACCTCTTCATATTCAATCACAACTTCTTTCAATTTTTTCATTGCTAAATAGCCTTAGCTCGCCACAATCTTGAAATAAAAGAAGGAAAAATATAAGCTAAAACACATTATGACAACAACTATTAAAAAATTAATATGATCGATAAAATTATCACTCGATCCCAAAGTCGAGTTGTTGCGTAGTCACCAAATATCCTAAGAACAAATGTGCCAACATGACTACCATGATATTCATCAACATGTGGAAGTTGATCCATCTACTCTAAATGAGCCTCATGTTATGTTTGCTCTTCCTGTTGGGTTTGCTTTTCTTGTTGGTCATGTTGCTCTTGTTATTGTAATAATTGTTGTTCCCATTGTACCTGCCTATCCCGTTGCACTTCTTGCTGCTCCTCAAGATTTTGAGTTCGTGTAGACGCGGTCGTTCTAATAGGACGACCCTCATTATTAGCAATATCATTAATTATAACTCAACCTACTCTATTAGTAATCATAGTGCACACTATTTCTACACAACCATATCATAATCAAAATCTAAACACAATCAAATATGTTGTGTACGCAGACTCAGTTCACATAGACTCAATTCATGTACGCAAACTTAGTTCACGTAGGTTCCTACAGAAACTTAGTTCACATAGGTTCCCACACAGACTCAATTTGCGTATTCAGTTTGCGTACACATGGACACCATCAAAATCACCATTGTTGTTCTAGTATCAAATGTTGACAAAATCAATTTCATTATCACCAAAATCAATTTCAATTGCATAAGCCTAACTAAATATTATAAAAAAGAAAAAGAATGACATTTTAAATATTTCGTTTTTATAAAATTATTTAAATAGAAAAATTAATAGACCAAACCTTACCAGAGCCATTACAACATTTATAACTTTTATTTAAATATGATTCCCAAAAATATGTATATTAAGATAACGAAATGAACTCCTAAAAAAAATGAAATCAAATTGTGTTACTTTAAGAAGATCTCTTATCTTTGAAAAACATTAAAATTAAAATCATGTTAGAAAATTATAATAGACTAAATTACACATTAGAGCTTCTAAATATCATGGTGGGTGAGTTCCAAGATCACGGTGACGTTGAGAAATAATGAAAAATAAAACTTGAGCAAATTCAAAGAATATAAAAGAAACAAAATGAATATCATTTTTCTAAATTATGTTTGCAAAAATAATATAATTTTTCACAAGCAAAGGCAATCTAAGAAAAAAGAAAAAATTGAAAATGCTTCTCTCAAAATTGAGAACAATATTCATTTCACCCATATTTAAACCCACTTTTAGGCATAAATGAGCGTGAAAATAACAAATTACATCAGGTGGCTATCTACTCAATCACAGAATAACAGTCAATTCACGGGGCATATCACAAAAGCCATCAAATTAAATATAAATATGTCTTGCAATGTGCTTAGAACTAAAAATATAATAATCAAATGAAAGAAAAATTGAACCAATCACAGTAGCTGCAAAGAAGAGAGAGAACTTGAAATTAAAAAATGAAGAAAATCCAAAAATAAAGGGCGAGAGAGATTGGGGCATAGGGAGGTGAATAAAGAAAATGATGAGAGATTCTTATATATAAAAGAACATATATGATGAGAGATAGGTGCATACCCTATTTTCTCTTAAATTTATTGTAATTGTATTTTGACCAAAAATTTATTGTAAAACATCAATGCCTTAATAAAAAGGGAAAAATGGTGGTGAATTAAGTAATTAGTGATTTCGAAGACGAGAGTAAAATAAGAAATATAAATATAATTATGATATCAAATTAATTACCCAATTGTAATATTTGTTAATAGTGGTGAGAATAAGTTGAATTTGAAAATTTGACCTCTTAAAAAAATTTAAAGTTTAAATATGTCTTGATTTATTATAGAGTTTTTTAGATCTGACATTTATGAAAACTTAGTACAACCTATTAATTTATTTAAAAATTTAGTTTATATTAACATTTTAAATAAGTATTAAATATATTTTTAATAGATTAATATGTTAATATATTAATGAAATTAAATAATTTTTTTATATATTTAATATGATATTTTAAAAATTTAATTTTATATGAAATTGTACTTCAATTCTAATTTATTATTATGGGTGGAAACCAGCACAGTTGAACCAAACTTTGCTTAAACGCCTACTATCAGTCAAAGACTTGAATGTTGTTGAACATGTACAACCATAACACTTATTTTTTTCCACTTTTTATAATAAACTTGATGTATATATGAATACTAATCATTAACAAAATAAAAAAACAAAATACAATGTTAAATTTATAGAATAATAATTTTGAGAGAAAAAAATAAATATAAATTAGTGAGAAAAAAAAATTAGTGTTCAAAATTATAATAAAGAGTTTTTTATTATAGTAATATAAAGATTTTTTAATATACAAATATGTTAAGTCTTTTAGTCTATTATTATTATTATTATTATTATTATTATTATTATTATTATTATTATTATTATTATTATTATTATTATTATTATTATTATTATTATTATTATTATTATTAT
>NC_021165.2:16111335-16142949 GCF_000331145.2 Cicer arietinum
TTATTATTATTATTATTATTATTATTATTATTATTATTATTATTATTATTATTATTATTATTATTATTATTATTATTATTATTATTTTAATTACATATATACGAGTTTATCTGTCAAACATAATATACTTTTTAGATAACATGATTTTAAACTATTTAAATAAATAAATTTAAAATATAAAAATAGAAAGTTTAGTCTAATATTTTTATTAACTAAATTAAATATTTAAATTTACGACTTTAATATAACACATGGCAAGTTGTATTGACCATTAAAACATTGATATATTCTAACTTATCTATTTTTTAAAAAATTTATAATATTTTTGAGTTTTGGTCAGTAAATTTTTTAGATTTTTGCTCTTTATATATGAAAATCAATAATTCTTAAATGTCACTTTTGCATAATACTCAATTACGTTCTCAAAATAATTAGACTTACAAAGATAAAATAAAGCAAGACTGCGAATCATTCAAATTAATTGAAACTTCAATGATTATTAGTTTTATTATTCATAATTTACGAAAATAAAATTTTTTACTACCATTTTTAAAAACTCATATTTTTTAATAAAATTTTATATATTTTAGAACTTAATTAATTTGTGGATAGTTTTATAATCCTTCACATGGACGATGTGTGATATAATTTACAGAAATTATATAATTTATATTTCAACATATAATATAATTAATTTATATTATATTTAAATTAATATTTTTATTGTTTAGTAAAAAGAAAGATATTTTATAGTTAGGCACAATCAATTATTATCTCTGCTTAGGTAATTATTATTAAAATGTTTAAAAGTTCATGTATACTCGATGGGAATAACAATAAAGGGGACTTTGATATTTTTAATGTAACACTTACGGCGATTTCTTTTTGAGATGAAGTTATTTTTACACCCATTAGGATTACACAAGGGGTCGATTTTTACCATTTCTATGATTTTTATATATATTATTTTAACATTTTCTTATAGTTATATCACACCTCAATTAAAATATTGGTCTGCATTATGTCAAAAATAATAATTACTTTGGGCTGAATCATAATATAAAAGATTCACTTAGGTTGACAATAACAAGAAAATTTTCCCTTGTACCTACTCATTTATCCCTATACCTCTAAAATTAAAAGAAAAATACTAAAATATTTTTATATATATAATTTTTTTTTAATTTCTTCATTTAACCGGAACATAAATAACAAGCAAAAAAAAAAAACAATTCCAGAAAACTTCTTTCAAGTTTTCCGGTACACAACTTTCACTCCGGAAAACTTGAAAGAAGTTTTCCGTTACATAATATCATTTCCGAAAAACTTCAACGTAATATTTCCGGAAACCACCGAAAAACTTCATCTGTTTTCCGATAGTTGTTTGATTTTTTTTATAAATATTTTTTAAAATAATTTTTTTGTTTTATTTTTTTTATTATATTAGTATTTATTTGATTTTAACTAATTTATAGATCTTGTTATGGAAAGTAGTATTAATCATTAATTATGGTGTATTAATTATGAATTATTATGGTGTATTAATAATGTATTAATTATGAATTATTATGGTGTATTAATAGTGTATTAATTATTGAATGGTGTATTAATTATTAATCATTTATAATATATTAATTATTAATTATTTAGGGTATATTTATGTGTGTTAATTAATATTTATGATGCGTTAATTATTGACTAATGTATTATCATTTATAAAAATAATAAAATAAAATAAAAATTTAAAAAAATGGTGTGTACCGGAAATCTTTTTGAAATTTTTTTCTCAAAACACCTTCTGTACCGAAAATCTTTGGAATGAAGTTTTCCGGTAGTACAATTTTTCACTTCTGTACCGGAAATCCTTTTTAAAGTTTTCCGGTAACAACTTTCTGTACCGGAAAACTTGAAAAAAGTTTTCCGAAAGTAAGGTGTGTACCGGAAATGTTTTTTGTAGTTCCAAAAAAGATAAAATTATAAAAAATAAAAAAAAAAACTTTGAATTAATAAGGGCATAATTGTCATTTTCAAAAAATTATGGGGTATAGGTATAAAAATGGGGGTACAGGTGAAATTTTTCCAATAACAATGACTCATTTAAACAAGTTGGGCGAAATATATCTTAGGAAGGTAGTTTGATTAGCGTGAGTTAAAAAATGTTGAAGAAACTTCAAGTAGGTCACGGGTTTTCCGAATATTAACATAATCTAATAAATTTTTAATATTTATTTATAAAAAAATTGAGCAAATATTGCGATGTCAATTTTTAGTAATATAAAATAAATAATTTTTATTAAATATTAAAATAAAACTATTTTACACTATTATTACGTATCTATTAAACTAAAAAATAAAATTACTTTATTATAATAAAATTTTTAATTTACATTTAAATATTTTTTATTTTTTTTTACTTTATACAGCGCATAGACTCAACTATGCTAATTTGATTAACTTATTAATTTTTTTTAGACAACATCATGTTTTATAGTTTGAATTCTTCACTGCCATATGTTATTTTGAGGGAGGGAAAATGCTATGAATGTTTTTTTTATATGTGCAAGATGTGAATAATAATTACAAAGTAAGAGATGAAGTTTAGTAAAGATTTTTTTATATGTTGGAAAGGGAGAGAAGGACTTTAAAAAAAAGGAAAAAAAAATGAAAGAAATGGAGACTTTGAGAGGAAATGTGTTTGACGGATTTGTTTTTACTCATTAATACAAAATTCCTTTTCTAAGGCTCTTAATATTGCTAGTTTTAATAAGCTACATATGAAATGTATTTTTCACTTAATAAAATTTTAATATATTATTTTAAATGTGTATGTTAATTTTAACTAATATTTTTGAAATATATATAAATTCATCAAGAAAATTGATGATATCAAATTTAGTTTTTTTGCTTAGAATTATATTTTTTCTTCACTAAATTTGTTATGAGTAGTGTGTTGCTTATTTTAATTTTGGGAGTGCATTGAAAAATAATGAAGGCTTAGTGTTACTGGTAGTTATTTTATTTTATTTAAGAGTAACTAGTAAGTTTTATTGAGTCAATTTATTTCTCCTCAAAATAAAAATATAAATTGGAAATAGGCCTTGAAAACATATTCCTATAATTTAGGAAGAGGATAATAAAATAGTAACAACAAATTACTTAACTCTACAAAACAGAATCGACTCCCTTCTATTTATAGTTATTCAATACTCATTCTTACCATTTAGGATATAGAAGAAGAACAAAAAGAGAAAAATATTTTATTTTCTTCAAAGAAAATTGTGTAGCTTATTGTGTCGTCGTAGGAATTACTACCTTACTTGTTTCTTTAGGTTCTCTTTATTTTCTTAAAATTAGATTCTCTTTATTTTCTAAAATTTATTTAGGGCTTTATAACATAAAGTGATTCCAATGAAAATTATATTATTGGAAAAGTTTTGATTCATAGTCTTAATCAGTTCGAGTTTCATGTTTTAATAATTAATTGATTCTAAATAGTAATTTTATGGTATTTTCGTTATATGTGTAAATCATGACATGCAATTTATTTTCTTATAAATGTTCTTGATTTCTTTATGATATTGATATAGAAATCTATTTTGATCAGAGAAAATATTTATCTATGTCAAAAATTATTTTTTATCTAATAGAATTTGTTTATAAAGACTAGATCGTGTTTTAATCAATAGAAATCGTTATTTGCTATAAGCTTAATTTTATTTGGTTAAAATTTTATATTGTGATAGTTTGAGTGGTGAAGAGATTTTTAGAAATCTTATTGATATTAATTATAATAAGTTTTCTAGAAACATTCAATGTGTTGAAAGTTGTTGTTATTCGCATGACATATGTGTGATGTTTTGGTCATAACTTTTTCTATAGACATCCGTTTTGAATGATATTTAGTTTTCTGGAAACTAGACTCAATTACCTTCAAATTGAGTACAAAATTGGTGATGATTGATTGAGTATTGATGTTGAAAAATGGGTTACAAGCTGAACCAGAGTTGCTGTTTCTGTTTTGTTTTCTGTCATTGTGTTTTATTTTAATAAACTGCAAGAATTGGGACTAAATAAAAATAAAATAAAATTTTATCTATAAAGTAGACATCATAAGCTTTCCAAAGAGTATTCATTCACTCAATTCTGATATTTGTAAGTTTTTGTCAGTTGACTATGAAGTTAAACTCAGTTTTGAGTTGTTATAACATAAATTTAGGACTGTTTTGGAAAAAATCCACCTTAAACATTTCTCTGGAATTTTATTTTACATTGTGTGATTTGTATGATATAATTGACTTAATAGCTTATGTTATCATAATAATTTTCAAGGTTGAGTGTATGGTAGTCTTTAATATATGTATTAATACATGATGTTATATTTGTGTGTATATGTGTATGGATTGTTATATATAATTCCTATATATTTGATTAAAGTGAGAAGTATATGATTCATCCTAGCTAGATGAATTCTTCGTCTATATACGACGGAAGCGAGGGTAAGTGGGGCACCACTTACGGACGTAATTATGTCCAATCTTACCAAAATAAAGTTACTAACAAGAAGAGGACATTAGTAAAACTAATGTAGTATTTATGACATGCTTGTTAGGTAGAGTTTAATTCGTTAGATTACTCACGTCTAATGACTTGAATATTTAGAAAAAGTCAAAACTTTACATTGAAGAGAAACTCGGGAAATAAATATAGTCCCAAATTAGGATGCCAATTGATTTAATTTCATTTATTGGGATCCACTGAGATGTAATCTCATCCAACTTTATTCAAATGTGTTACAGGTAAAAAGGCTTAGATCACATGTTGAAGAAATGACGCATATCAGTTTACATTATAGTCTGCTTATAATTTATGGGGAATTATTTTGAACCATTGATGTGTTATGTACTCCATATTTCTATGTTTTTCTTTGAAGGATTAGTATGTGTATGAATACATTTTCATGACTTTGTGTCGGGATTGTATTAATCATCTCTTTTGTCGAATTATGTTAATGCTCAAGTTATATTCTAGACAATTAATTTATGGTATTACAATTATTAAAATGGTTTTTGTTTTGAAGTGTCATTAAATTTTATTGTTAAATTTTTGGAAGTGAACTAAGGAAGTCTTAGGATTCTTGATGCTTGTTATATTAGAATTTTAGTCTAAAAGAAATATTTAGAAAATGACATTTTCACTTTATTTTATTGAATTTATAGTGAGGCATTGTGCCAAATATAAACTCCACATCTATTTTTTATTGTTACTTGTTTGTGTGCTTGCTAATTTGAGAGAATTGATATCTTTTAAAAATATAAAGAAATTGTGTGTCTTAAAATCTTAAGCCAACACCAAACCTTGAATAAGAATTAGGGATAGATGAATTTTGACACTAAGTGAGTAGTAAATTAATTTGTAAATATGTAACGTATTTAGAGTACATGCCGTTGCGTAGGAATCTTAATAATGACACTCATAACGGTAAGAACATTACTCCATTCACTTTTCTACTTGAATTATATGTGATATAAATGTATTGAGATGTTATGTATTGGTTTTGTTTGTGTGTTGTCTTCAAAATATGTGTTATATAAATTTCATGTTTATGAATGATATTTTGAGATTAAGTAATTTGTGCATTTTGATTGGTAACGGGTGGTTATTCAAGGTGATGATTTTGTGCATAAACTAGGTTGATTTAGAAAAAAGTTGAATAATTTTGGACGCTCTGATTCAGTGACCTATTATGTTACTAACTAAGGTGATGGATATTCATGCATGCATTGGTGGTCTTAATCTAGTCGCGAATACGTGACCACATTTGATAGGACGTCACATATAGTATTACTTGACCAAATAATGTTGCAATCAACCTAGAAGGAGAAATGCGAGGAAACCCAATAGCATGCAATTGGAAGCTCTGAGATACTTTTGTATTGGTGTTAGACTTGTTGTGAGGGTTTTCTAGAAGCGTCCTGAATTATGACCAACTATGATTTATTTTTTGGTAGTAAAAATGCCAAGAGTTTTGGATTTAGGAATTTCTTTTATTTTACACATTAAATTTACTTTTTGTAATTGCAAATACTCTCATTCATAATTTTTTAAATACAATTGAAAAAGTTATTAATTGGTTTAAAAGTAAATGAATATTTAAGATAATTATATATATATATATATATATATATTAAAAAAACAAATTTGTATCTTGTCTCAAAAAAGCGGGATGTTACACCTCTATTTAAGAAATTCAAACATTATATTAAAAGAAAATTTAAACAAATTCTTCAAATCATTTCAAAATTATTATAATAATCTATTAAATAAAAATGTATTAATTATAAATATTTCTTTACCATTCTCTACAAAATTACACTTTAAATAATGTGAAATTTTTACTCTATTTCTCTCTCTTTTTTTTTTCCCTTCTCTCTCTTTGTACATTTTTTACTAGTGTTTGGAGAGACGTTTGAATAGGTTAGGCATCCCAAGAGTTGCCAAATCAAAGTATGATTATTATTAGGGCCATCTTTAATATTTTAGATGTCTTATTTTAATTTTTAAAATTGGTGATAAAAATAAAATGCAATTTTTATAATTAAAAAAATAAAATTAATTTTTAATTTCTATAAAATTTTAGTTTTTATTTTAAAAAAAAATTATCAATTTTTTAATCTTTAAAAATAATTTGTTCATTTTTATTCTCTATTTTAATTGTTTTTTTAAATTGATACTTTTAATAAAATCAAACTACGGACTAAAAATGAATAATTTTTTTTCAAGACTAAAATTTGTCATAATTTTGCATGATTAAAAATATATTTAATAAAAAAAATAAACTCTCATTTTATCATATTATAAAAAAAGAATTAAAATCCAAGATCCTGTGACTGGATGCAGAGGACCATCATCTACCCCAAGTTGTTCCCCAACAATTTATTAGATTGTGCTTGGTTGGTAGGGTGTGCGATGTACCTTATTTTGATTGTTCTTAAGTTATTGTCTGGGGACGTTGTATCTTGAAAAAGTATATTTTACTTAATCTAAAAATGAGTTTTTTTTTCTTTCTTTTTTAAATATAAAAAAACTGTAGCAAAAATCTCTAATTCTCACGACTAATGAAGTTTTGTTACAATTTTTTTATATACAGAGAGAAAAAAAAAATTAGATTAATAGAACAAAATAGTACGACAATATAACTGCACTCATGAGTTCCACTCAAACCAATTTAATTTTAGACGGAATAAAATTTATTTTAATTGAATGCTAACGTGGATTTAAGAAAATGATGTGATGTGTTGACAATAAAATAAGTGAAAAGATTGAGAAAATACTAAATATTGAATGAGTATAGAAAAAACAAAGGGCGGCCAGATAGATAAATAAAAAAAAGACATCATAATTTGGTAGTCTAACATAAAAAATGCATATATAAAAGTTGCTTACTAGTTTATATTTCATATACTTAGATATCACCAAAGTTTATCACAACAAATGGATTTCAGTACTAATGAGAATGAAGAAAATGAACTGTATCATGCTCAAATCCATTTGTACAAACATTTATATAGTTTTATAAGCTCCATGGCTCTCAAATCTGCCATGGAACTAGGCATATCAGATGCAATTTACAATCATGGAAAACCTATGACTCTTCCTGAATTAGCATCAGCTTTGAAACTCCATCCTTCTAAAGTTAATATCCTCTATCGACTGTTGCGCCTTTTAACACACAATGGTTTCTATGCAAAAACAACAGTGATGAAAGGGGAAGAAGAAGAAGAAAAAACAGCATATGCTCTCACACCTCCTTCAAAGCTTCTCATCAGAGGCAAATCAACATGTTTAGCACCAATGGTTCAGGGATCACTTAATCCACTTGCTTTGGACATGTGGCATTCCTCCAAGAAATGGTTCAATGAAGATAAGGAGCTTGAACTCTTCGAGAGTGCAACAGGGGATAATTTTTGGGACGTTCTGAACGAAGATTCTGATAAACTGAGTTTGTTTCAAGATGCTATGGCAGCTGATTCTCAAATGTTTAAGATTGCACTCAAAGATTGTAAGCATGTTTTTGAGGGTGTAGATTCTCTTGTTGATGTTGGAGGTGGAACTGGTGGTGTCACTAAACTCATCAATGAAGCTTTTCCTAACATCAAATGCACTGTTTTTGATCAACCACAAGTTGTGGGTAACTTAATTGGAAATGAAAATTTGAACTTTGTTGGTGGAGATATGTTCAACTCTATCCCTCCTGCAGATGCTGTTTTACTCAAGGTATGTATCTTCATCTCACAAGCTTCGGCACTTTGTTTGACCGTTCTTTATTTATTTTTCGTGTCTGATGTCAATGTCAGTATTTGTGTTTCATTTGTGTTAATCAATTGTTAATTAATTTTGTCCATTATAACAAATTCTAACATGCTAAGTTGCCAATTTTGTAACATTATTGTACCAACTAAATAGTTAAAATCTCAATTGTTTTTATTTTATTTTTAAAGTGGGTTCTGCATGATTGGAATGATGAGCTTTCCTTAAAGATATTAAAGAATAGCAAAGAAGCTATTTCTGGGAAAGGGAAAAAAGGAAAGGTGATAATCGTAGACATATCAATTGATGAAACAAGCGATGATCGTGAATTAACTGAGTTGCAATTGCACTTTGATATGGTGATGTTGACTCTGCACAATGGAAAAGAAAGAGAAAAGAAAGAATGGGAGAAACTCATATATGACGCAGGCTTCAACAGTTACAAGATTACTCCTGTATTTGGCTTCAAGTCTCTCATTGAAGTTTTTCCTTAATTTTAATTAGAAGTTGGTGCAATTAATTATGCTTCAAATCAGAAGTCAAGTTTGTAATGTTTATTTTGTCCAATTTGACATGAGTTTTCTAAGATTGTTATTTACATATAGATTTAACCTTGTTATTGGTTTTCTCTCGATATATAGAGGAAATAGACATAAAGTTGTTTTAATTTTGATAAAAGAGTGACATTATTTATTGCGATATATTTTGGGTATGGTTGTCACGGTTGTTTTTCCTTAGTCACTCACCTTGAGTGAAGAAATGAAAAATAGAACAAGAAAAATATGGGTTGATCAATCAGAATTATTAAATGCGCCTCAAAGAAAAATATCTCAGTCCCACGATAGCTTCGTGTGCTTCACTTTCAGAATTTGATGGCATAAAACGTCAATCATGTTATATAAAATGAAATCAATGATACTATTGAAAATTTCAATCTGATAATATTTTTTACATAATTTGAATAAACACGATGCGGAGGAACCACCACCATATTATTTGGTGCTATACTAACATATCTCAATAGGTCCATTTAGTCTGCACTAATTAATGTATTGGTCTATGAAAGACTATTTTTTTTTACTGTTAGATTTAATAATCCATCATATCTTATTATTTGCTATCAACATAAAATCTAACTCTTCAACTTTGATATGCATTCTCTCTCTTCATCTTTCCCATTCATCATTATCAACTCCGATTATTATTACCGTTGCTTTCTCTCTTTAACATATTATGTGTTGTATTTCTCTTTGTCTAGATCTATGCAATGTAGACAATCTAAAACTGATGTGGTTGCTTAAAGGGAAAAGATGCAGAAAAAATGGGAAAAGAGTGAGTATGGAAGAAGAAGAATAGATTGAGTGTAGATGATGTATTATAACACATGTGAAGTATATAAATAAATCTGCACCGTTGAAATTATTTAATTATATATCTACAGTTAAAATGAAATTGGTCCATTTTGGACCATTCTTTTTAGGTTCATTCTATAAGAAACGTATCTCAAATCGTCAGCTCTATCAAATCAGCATGCCACATGATCGTTGGACAAATTAATGAGTCATTCACTAAAAGTATAACTTGAACTTGTTTGACCACAGAAGTTGGACCAAAGAGTATTTTGTAAGTAAAATTCCATTTTTAGTCTCTTATTGTATTTAGTTGGAACAGTTTAGTCTTTTTGTTTTTCTAAATCGATTATTTATTTTTCAAAACATGTCAACATTAACCTTTTTTAATTTTTGGGATTTATTGTTTTATTTTTTTTGTATTTTTCTTAAAAAAAAACCCAACAAAATTAATGTTCAAATATCAAAATTCTCAAATTTAAAAATAAATCTAAGGTCTATTTAGAGACGTGTAAAATATATAGTTAATTAAACTATATTAATCAATTGAACTGTTGCATACAAAAATTAAACCAATTAAATAGTTTATGAATTGAACAATATATTTAAAATAAATTAATTAATCAAATTTCATTTTAAAATCAATTGAATACTTTTTTTTAACTTCAATTAAGATTTTTTTTCTTTAAAAATTCTCAAATTTATTTTATCGAATTTGTTTTTAAATAATTTATTTCTCATAATATTTTTGGTGATTACAAAAAGAAGATGACAATAAGTTTAGCATGATTTTAGCACGTGAAAATCAATGAATATTAGATGGATACATAATCACGTGATATTTTTAACAAGGTATACAAGATTCGATCCGTCCTGCGAATTCGTCTTGTACCGTAAGCAATGGGACGGGTTTGACCTAGTTCTAAAAAAAATAAGGACAAATGAAAAAATGAATGGGTTCAAATTATCTCTTGGGTTACTCATCTTAAATTAATTTAAGTATAAATAATTATATTTTTTTATGATTTTAGGTTATTATTGATTCATGCTCTCTAAAAAAATTAGTCACTAACTTAATAATTTATAGTTTGTTAAACAATATTATGATTTACTACTCTTGAATAAATTGACATAACCATATGGGAATTATTATGAATTTCTTTGTGTTTAATTGTTTTTTTCTAAAACAAAATTTAAAGATTACTATTTGGTATTTCGTGTTGGTACCAAGTCGGTCTCGTCTTTATTTTGTCTAGTTCACAATGAACTTGTAACTCATGGGGTTTGATTGGGTTAAAAAACAGATTATGTTTAAAATATGTCTCGATCAAATATTGAGACCAAACAAGAGACACATCAAAACCGACCTAAGTGTCATTTCTACACTCCTAATTTTTAGTGTCAAAATCTAAGAGGAAAAAAGTTTCTCTCAGATCTAAACCGTTTCTATTGAGTTGCATTGTCTGGTTGCTTTGGGTGCGGAAGATTTTTTTACTTAAATAATCATGCTTGACTTAAACTGGCACTTTATTTTGTTATTTTGTTGTGAATAACTTTTTTATGAATATCCATACATTTTCGATTTAGAAGTAGTCTCACAGAAGTTTGTACCAATTTCTATCTTTCTCTTGGTGGGTTTATTTTTCAAGTGATTTGAAGCACACGAGAGTTCTGTTTTTTATAGATATATCTCTCACTTTTTGAAATATATATTTTTATAATATTATTTAGTAGAACTTTCTATTGTTAGCAAATGCAGAAAAATCTTGAAGAGAAATGAGTTGAGTAAGAATCACACTCTAAATGCTTATTTACTTTGTAACGATCTGAAACAGATTTGTTTTTAGTTTCTGTTTCTCATAAACTAACATGACCTATTGACCTTATTTTCCTTTCCTTGATTAAGTAGCAAAAGGAAAAAAAACAATTACTGTTCCAATTATCTCCACGCAAAATACAAGCTCGGGAAATTCATTTCTAACATGAAGCACTGGACACTATTAATATGACCCTAACAACTTCAAATTTAAATCAAGAATAAACTTCAATGAGAGAGTTAAAGTCACTTATGGGGTTAATTTTATAGCTACTGAAACTTGTATCGTAAATAAGTTTCTCCCAGTTTTTCTTTCTTTTTCAAGGAACATTCTCAACATCCCCAAATCATAGTCGAATTGCAACCCAACTAATCCACGGTCATCACTTGTTTCCATCTTTCCCTTTTCTAGAAATAGCTTCTTTAATGTTATTCAATATCTTCAAAGATTGTTCATCATTCCAATTGTGTAGAACCCACTATAATAAAACAATTGATATTTAATTTAGCTATTTGGCTGTACTACAAGAATAAATAGATATATCTAGGGCCATTAAGCCCTCACAATAAAGCCTTAGAAAAATGCTTAAGTTATTTTCAAGTACCAAAACCTTAGGAAAATACTGTCTTTTTGAGTTTGTGAGGGTCAAAGTCATTGGTATTGACATTAAAACATTGTTAGAGCTAAACTCCTCGGTGAAATCCTCGATTATACTTTCAAACCATCTATTATACTTTCATCACTACTTTTATTCTAATGTATCTTTTATCTATTTTCCAGCTCCCTTATACTAGTATGTAAATTAATTATTTTTTTATATTATGTACTTTTTTATTATATATTTATGTGTTTTTTTAATGTAGTTTTGGAGTTAGCATATTTATAGAAATAATGTTACGTGTGAAATGTGATTTGCATGTTATATTTCATAACGTAAAATGTGTTTGATATAAAAATATGAAAATTAAAATTTTAGATGATCGATTTTGAATTTTTATGTATATTGTATTTATTGTTCATTTTTAGAAAATATGTTAATTTGTATATTTGAAAATATGTAAATGCTATTTTATATTTTAATGAAAATTTATTCAATTTTATATAAATTTAAAAGTATGTATTTAGTTGTATAAATGATTTATTATAATATATTACAATTTTAATAAAAAATTATAAATTTAATTAAATTTTTACCAGAATAAATTCATATAATTAAATTTAAATTTTATTATAATTGAATTTTTATAATTTTTAATAAATAAAATTAAATCATTTGATTTTTATAATATTAATATAAAATAAAATATTCTAATTTAATTTTTTATTTATTTGTAGCATCATTTCTGAGTGGCAGAGCACTGATATGTAATACTTGTGAGGGTCATAATTCTAACAAAGATTCTCACACTTGAGATTTGTGAGTGTCGTGACACTAGAAAAGATTATGTTGCCAGCGTCACTGCCCACTTTCATTTGTGAGGGTGTTGGCCTTATGAATGATTCTTGTTTTTAAAAGCTTGTTTTTTGCATTTCAGCCTTAGGTATCAATTTCCGACAAACATCATACTTAGAGTCCTGTGGCCTTAGGAATGTTTCATTTTCCAGGACGTTTTTATTTATCATTTTTCAGGGCGTTTGACCTTAAAAAAAATACATAATTGTTGTAGTGCTGATATAGACTCTAACAAGCTAAGTTACGAAAATTTGTAACATTTTTGTACCCAGTGTAGAAGCTAGCCATAATTTAAGGAGGGGCTAAACATAAAAGAAAAAATAAAACATATTTTTTAAAATAATATATTAAACTTAACTAATAACTAAAAAAATCACAATAATTTTTATTTATATAAAATATAAATTAAAACAATATAAAGAAAATAACAACTAACAATAGTTAACTAAAAAAATTGAGTTTAATGACGTTTTAAATAATCAAACTCATTTGATGCATACTAAATAGACTAACAATATCTCTTTTAATATAAACAATTAATTTATATACAAGAAACTGGTCATCTGTTTTATTTATGAGTTTCATTATCAACAATGAAATCGATTAAGATAGGACTTGTAAATAAACTAGACGATAAATTTTTTTGCAAATATTTAGTTGTTTACGTTGGTAAACTCTACGTCCGTAAACTCTACTTTTCAAAATAACTATCATTAATTTTTATTTTTTGTGGGACTTTAAATTATATTTTATATAACAAAGAAAATAATTGTGAATTTTTGTGTTAATCAATTAAAATTAATTTTAATTAAAAATAAATTGAATATAAATTCATTTATGTTTAAATACATTAATACAAAAGTAAATCTCATAAATTTATATTTTTTTGGATAGTTGGATCAAAATTGGTTTTTAATATATAGTTAATGAAATGGGTATTAAATCTTAGATTTTAATTTTATTTTAGATCATTATTTAAAAAAATTTATAATTGTTTGTCCTATTTTTAGGAGATATTTCTTTTTCATTTAGATAATTGATTAAATTTATTTTTTCTACGGGGTTGTTTAAACTTAGGCAAAATTATTAAATTTATAAAATTGTATTATAATTAAATTTATCTTGGTATACTTTTTAAAAAAATCTTTAAAAAAGACTCTACATAGGCGTTGAATTTTTCCGATTTTTCTTGTTACATGATTCTTTTCCTTATATTAATCCACTAAATTATTTTTAACTTTGGAGAGTAGTACTTTCGAAAAAAACGATAATCCTTTTTAAAGTATTAAATTGATCTTTATATTTAGTCAATTACTATTAATCATGTTTTTTTTTTATTTTAACAATTTATTATCAATTTAATCTCTATATTTAACATGTTACTATCGATTTAGTCATTAACCTACTTTCACAACGACTAGTACGAGTAACATTCAACAGAATTATGAACTTTTTTAAAATATTCATAATCTCACTAATCTATTTGAAATTTATATAGTTAGAGACAAATTGAGTGTTTTACTCCTTATATTAAAAAGGATAGTTAGATAAAAGACTACTATTGGAGAGATGCAATGAAATTAATTTGAAGAGAAATAGTAATAAGATTCTTATTCTTTAAAAATAAATTACACAAAAAGTGGTAAAATCCATATAAATTTTACACAATAAAAAAATTAGTATTAAAAAATAATATTTCTTACATTTTTCATAATTTAAATACAACAGAAGTTACAAAATCATATTTCTGTCGAAGTTGATTCCAAAATGTAGAATAAATTTTGCTTCAAACATCCAAACAGTTTAATAGCAAGAGTTGGACTATGTTTGACTAATGTAACGATGAGTTTGGGATTGGGATTGGGATTGGGACGTGCAACCAAAATTTTACTAAATGTGTGTTTAGTTTAAGAAGAAAGAAACTAGTTCATTTTTCTCTCTATGATCTCTCTCACAAATATTTTTTCAATTCAAAACATGTGAAGAATTAGTGTTATTTTTAGAGACGTTGATGATGTTGTTTTAGTTGTTAGTCTCGAATTCCACTTGATCATTCAGTTTGCTTTATATTTAGACTTTTGTCGTATCTTGATTGATGGGGACTCCTTAAACACTATTCACACATTGCTCATTTCATCCATCCACAGCACGTACTTTGGTATAATTATTTAGGATTGTCACACAATTTCTTCTTCCTTTTTTCTACTTGTTTATTTTCTCATATAAGAAGAATTACAATTCGGCTACAATTTTAGCTAATTTTAGCTTAAACTCCATTGACTTTATTTAGATTGATGAAGCCTTCATATATAATCTTATTATGACAGTAAGTTATCCTATAAAAAACATACTTTTCCTATTTTCTCAAAGTATTTGTTTCTATTTCATTTTGTTTACAAAAGTATTTTATTTTTGCATCATCGTGAAGGATTGATACTCCCTTTTTATTCATGCATGACACTTTTTCAAAAGAAAATAATAATAATAATAATAATAATAATAATAATAATAATAATAATAATAATAATAATAATAATAATAATAATAATAATAATAATAATAAAAGATATAAGGCCAATTTGAAGTACTAAGCCCAATGAAAAACAATAGGGCCGATTATCTTCCAAAAAGATTTCGGTATTTTTTTAATTCTATAATTAATTCAGTAGTGTAAAATTCTAATCTTATAGTAAAAAAATAATATTAATGATATTGTAAAAAATTCAATTTGGTAATAATTTTTACATCCCCACAAAAATTATAGGCTCAATTAGAGAAAAAGCATTTAATTATTAAAAAATCAATAATACTAGTAGTTTTTTTTTGTTACGCTGATTCTAGTTCAATGGTAATGGGAGGAACAAAAACTAACATACTTTCTTTAAAATACTTAAGATGTTTTTCAACAATTTTTTTAGTAATCGTAATTTCTGTATTTAACTACAATATTCACAATAGATTAAAACAAAATAATAAAAAAAATGTTTTCAAGAACTACAATATTTTCTATGTATTTAGTTTTCTTTGTTCTTTTTCTGAAATTTTCTTAAAAAATATTTAAAAATTTGTTTTAACTGTTTTTTATGAAAAAAAACGGAACAGTACATTAAAAAAAAGACCCTTTTGTAATAACAAAATTTTCAAAACTCAAAACACGTATGCATTGTAATAAGCAAAATATTACGATTATTATCGGGAGTTTCTATCGTACATCTATAAATTCAAATGTTTTACTATATTTGTTTTATAAATTAATTAATTAATAATTATTTTTATAAGTCAAACAATTATTTATTAATTTTTATATGGCGTAGACATTTAGATCTATTTGCTGCCCACTAATAATAATAATTTTTATTGTGTTGTATCGTCAGGTTTCTTTGGGTCGGCAAAATGTTTTTTTTCATAAATAATCACGATTGACTTAAACCGTCACTCCATTTTGTTGTGAATACATTTTTTAATGAATATCCATACATTTTCTCTGTGAGAGAGTAGTCTCACAGCAGTTTGTACCCCAATTTATTAGTATATCTTGGTGGATCTTCACGTGATTTGAAGCGGGACCACTTCAGTTTTTTAATAAATAAATATCTGTCGACTGTTTGAAATATTATACTTTTAAAATATATTTTAGTAGTATCTTTCTGTAGATAATTGTCAAAATCATTCAGATTTGATGCGATAATTGTTGCGTGGTTTGTTTGAGAGAAAATAGTTGTCAGAATTTTATTTTATTAATAGAAAAATTAAATAAAATTTTAAATGATAATTTTAAATAAATTTTTTGAATTTAGAAGTCAACATAAGTAGGAAAAATATTATTATCGTAAGTGTCTCTCAAAACGACTATCTTATAATTAATTATATATAAATTATTTATTTATTAATTATTTATTTTACTCAAAAATAATAAATAAATAAAAGACAATAAATTATTTACATTAATAAAAGAGTAATTTTTTTTTTAATTTGATTTAACAAAATTAAAAAATTTACTGTTACGTATTCTCATATGCAATGGAGAATCAAAATACACGTAGTTCTTAGTATAAAATATTTGTATGTTGGTCAATTTTAATTTTTATTAATTTTAATTTCTAATTTATTTGTGTGACTATCATGGGGGACTAATATCGCGCATTGAAAAATAATTAGGTGGTCCAACAATCGACAAATTCGATTTGGTGAAAAAGATAACAAATATGTTGTATTTTTATTTTTATCTTTTTTAATTATCTTATTTTTTAAAGTATTTTCAAGTTTACTTAAATGAGTATTTGTGTGAAGTTTGTAATTTTTTATATAATACTAATTGTTGAAGAATGCGTTTTTTCAATTCAATATTTTATATTTAGAATATGAAAATGATTTTTTTTTAAAAAAATTATAACATCATATATACAAAACAACAAACTATATAGTATTATAAAAAAAGGGAAAATAATCGGCTATATGAACAAAGTTAACATGAAAACAATAAATAAAAACGAAGAAATTGGTTTATAAAAAAGATACATGAAAAGCAACAAAAATAATAAAAAAAAAATAAAAAAAAAAACTATTGTACTAGTTTGTTTCAGATAAACAAAATTTACATACCGATTTTTCAAGATCGTTTTGTCTCCTTTTTATCTTTGTCTTTTATTTTTCTTTTTATTTTTTAAAATGGGTGTTTTTAGAGAAGATTGTGTAAGAATAGCGCAACATGTGGACAAATTGCAACACGTAACACGGATTGATATTTTCTAATCTCCCATTCTAAGACTCTCATAACACTCTTATTTTTATTAACAAATTAGCTTAAGTAAATTTTAAAAATAAATGTCTATCATTATGATTAATAAAGGTGAATCCTCAAATTTTATTTTTCTAATAAAATAAAAATAAAAATTTTCTCAAATTCCAAAAATCATATTTGTCACATTAAATACAAACAAAACAAATCAAAAGCATTGGTATTTAATTTACTCCAAAATATCTCATATTTATTAATCTTATATTTAATTTCATTTTTTTTTCTATTAAATAAAATAAAATAAAAATGAATTAATATTTTTTATTACTATGTTATTATTGGACCAAAAAAGTGATAATTAATAATACATAAAAAGTCTAACATATATCTCTTTTTACTAACAAGAAAATATTAAATATTATACGAAAATTTAAATAAAAATTATATATTAAAATAACAAAATAAAAAGTTAGGATACAAAGTCCAAAACACCATTTTTGTTATTTTTTTTAAAAATAATAAGAAAAGCAAATAAAATTTGGTGTCGGCAATTCTAATTTATATTTACTTAGTTGATTTGTACATATAGAATTGTATATTATTTCCTTTATTAGACATAGTTTTATTGAGAACAATATTATCTTTGATCCTTAGATCGACATGGTATCAGAACACGATTTGAACCATCTCTAGCACTTTTTTGTTTTGCACCTGCTCTACCATGTCTACATGCCTTGAGTCTTCTTCTTCCACTGTGGGGATTGGTACAACTCTAACCAGTCTCATTGAAGGGCCAAATCTTCACCTTCCTATTACTGACCACAAACTAAATGGTCAGAATTTTATTCAATAGGAAAGGTCACCCCATCTTCCTCCAATGAAAAGGAAAAGGAAAAGGAAAATATATATATATATATATATATATATATATATATATATATCACACACACATATATATCACACACACACACAAAACTGCAAAGCTCAAAAAACGAGATTCAAACCATGAAAATGACAGTTGGAAAATAGCCTTTTCATTTCTTGGCTCCTCAACACCATGACCAATGACATTGGGGAAAAAATTATGTACTATAACATAGCTAAAGAAATGTGGTAGGTTGTGAAAGAAACGTATTCCAATCAAGCTAATACCTCTACTATATTTGAGATCAAAAGCATTCTCCATGATCTCATATAAGGTGAGCATTATGTTAGTGAGTATTTCAACAATCTTATTAAGCACTGGTAGCAACTAGATATTTATGAAGCTATTGAATGGAAATGTCCAGATGATAAAAAGCAATATAAGGATTTTGTGAATAATTCAGATTTGATATGATTTGGATTTGTATTTAATTAGTTGATTGGTCCAGCCATAATTGCATATTATTTCCTTTATTAGACATACTCTTAATGACAACAATATCTCCTCCTTGTCTGTAGGCCTAGAATTAATTATTAGGACCATAAATTTGTTTATATATTTCCTTCTTGTAGTATTCAAATTGATAAAGTGAATAAACTATCACCTTTCTCCATTTCCCTCTTAAATATGATTTAATTAAAAATCACTTCATTTAATTTGTCATAAGTAGAAAAAGGGAACACCAATGACTTTTCCAATTGGAACAATGATCTCTACACCAATAACAAGTTTGGGAAATTCGTTTCTTATAGGAATCAATAAACACCAATACAATCCAAAAAAATAAAGACGCTATTAATTTGACTCTCAAATAGAAACTTATTAAATATGAGGCATAACTGGACCCAAGCTGCTTCAAGTTAAAGTTAAGGAAAAACTTCAATGATGGACTTAAAGCCACTTATGGTTCTAATTTTGTAACTACTGAAACCAGCATCGTAAATAAGTTTCTCCCATTCTTTCTTTTCTCTTTCTTTTCCAAGGAACATTGTCAGCATCACCAAATCATAGTCCAATTGCAACCCAGTTAATTCACGATCATCACTTGTTTCATCGATTGATATGTCGATGATAATCACTTTTCCATCTTTCCCTTTGCCAGAAATAGCTTCTTTACTGTTCTTCAATATCTTCAAAGATTGTTCATCATTCCAATCGTGTAGAACCCACTATAAGAAAACAATTGAGATTTAATTTAGCTATTTGGTTGATACAAAAATATGCAGCTTATTTAGTATGCCTTAGTTTTTATGATAATTGTAATACACTGTGACGAGAATTTAAACATAATTCTCTATTATGTAACTCTAAACTACCACAACCACTATGCACTCAAAGAAATAGGCTCAATATATCAAACTACATGATCAATCATTCTAGGTAGGGGGAAATTTAGTATTCTATTCCTACTTAATTTGTTACTAATTGAGTTTAGATTTGGTGTCATCGACTACACTATAGTCAGCAGTCAGCACATCTAAATCGTCTTATTAGGATTGAACGATTTAAATTTCAAGTTCGAATTTAAATTATTTTAAATCTAAAAATTCGTGTTTGAAATTTCAATTATTCGATCTCAATGTGACCAATTGCAACCATTCTCAGATTATTAATATTGACAATTAAAAAAAAAAAGTAAAAATTGATGAGCAAATATACCTTGAGTAAAACAGCATCTGCAGGAGGAATAGACTTGAACATATCTCCGCCAACAAAGTTCAAATTTTCAGTTCCAGTTAAGTTACCAACAACCTGCGGTTGATCAAAAACAGTGCATTTAAGGTGAGGAAAAGCTTTATTGATGAGTTTAGTGACACCACCAGTTCCACCTCCAACATCAACAAGAGACTCCAAACCCTCAAAGACATGTTTGTTCTCTTGAAGAGCAAGCTCAAACATTCTAGAATCAGATGCCATAGCATCTTGAAACATACTCAAAGTATCAGATTGTTTGTTAAGAAAGTCCCAAAAGCTCTCCCCTGTTGCGCTCTCAAACAGGGTTTGTTCCTTATCCTCATTGAACCATTGCTTAGAAGCACTCCACATGTCAAGAGAACTTGGATGAAGCGCTCCTTTAACAATTGGTGCTAAACATGTTGATTTTCCACTCACAAGAAGCTTTGAAGGAGGTGTGAGAGAATATGCTATTTCTCCTTCTCCACCTTCTTTGGCATTCACTGTTGTTTTAACAAAGAAACCATTGTATGTTAATAGGCGTAAGAAACGATGGAGGATGTTAACTTTAGAAGGGTGGAGTTTCAAAGATGTGGCTAATTCGTTAAGAGTCATGGGTTTTCCATGGTTGTCGATTACATCTGCTATGCCTAGTTCCATCACAGATTTCAGTGCCATGGAGCTTACAAAGTTGTATACATGTTTGTATAAATGGATCTGAGCACGGTACAGTTCATTTTCTTCAGAACCGTTGCTATTGAAATCCATTCCTCTTTTCTTCTTTGACTGTGTCTTGTGTTTTGGTGGAAATCGATATGAAGAAATTAAACTATAGTGTGGAGTCTTTATAATGACTTCTCTCCTAAGAAACAATCAATTATAAATTAATCAACATCATATATTTTCTCTCCTACCAAACTAATTAAATATAAATTAATCAATTAGTTTGTTTGTTTAAGAAATTTATAAAATATTTTTTTTTAAAACAAATTTTATGATAATTTATTTAAAAATAATATAAATTATATTTAGACTCGCTTATTATTGATTAAAAAAAATTATTTTTGACACTTAAGAATTTAAATATTTATTATTATTAATTTTAATATGATAAAAATTATATTTATTTTTAAAAAAATATTTCTTTTAAAATATGTTATTTATGTTGTTTTCATCTAACAAGTGGATGAATATTAAAGCGTATCTTGAAAAAAGACTCTTCTTAGCACTATTTAATTATTTAAATTAATTTATCATTGTAAATTTGATTTTAAAAAATTATAAATAAAAAATATTTTAAAAATTATTTATTTTAAAAATCCTAAATAAATGGATTATATATTTCATTTGTTTCTTAGAAAAACATCAATCAATTTTATTTACTCACTTATATTCTAAGATTGAAAAGTATCTAATAGTATCTCAGAGAAAAAATAATGGACTACGTTGTTTTGTTGTTAGGCATCATAGAGGCGGCGATATATTAGGATCAGACACAGTAGAGGTAAGTGATGTTGTTGTGTGAGGGGGGAGTAGGTGAAATTTTGGGTAGGTGAGGACTGAGAACTGAGGACTTGATGAGTGAAGATGGCTCAGTGAGGGGGTTAGCTAGCTATTTTACTTTTTCTTGTTCTTTCTTATTTGCCACCTACCAATTTTGTTTGACCATATCATATCTCATTGATGTACTTATTTTAAACGAGTATTATTAATTTGTGACAGTACTTCTTATAATTTTGTCCAAAAAATCTATCGATTCTATAGTTTTAGTTAAATTTATTATTGTAAAACTTGATTAAAAGTTTAATGATTTCATACGGTTATTCTTTATTTATTTTTTAAAAAAATTACATACACCAAACAATTTTTTTCCATTGTTTTCAAATATAATTATATTTATTACTCCAAATTAAATAGACAACATTTTAGAATTTTTTTATTTTTAAATCACAACAAAGACTAGTCTATAGTGACCGCCTACTTATCATGTACACTATGAGTAATTGACAAAGATGTGTGCCCACTTTCAAACAATTACGAAAATAAAGATATGGGTCCTTGTCAAGAATACACCTTTATTGAAATGTTAAAAGAAAGTTGATTGATGTCACTTAAATTAATCTATAAATTTTATAAATTAATACATATATTTTTAAAATTATAAAATATTAATTTAAATAATAAATGTTTAAATTTTTATCATTTTAGATTATCATATAACATTACAATGGAATATTTGACTTTTTTACATTGATTTTATATTATTTTCATTAAAATGCAAACTAATTTTTTTAATAAAATTTATATCTTTTATGGACTTCTTTGTCTATAATTAATTAGTGCACAATTACAATTATTTACAAATTTATCACTCAGACACCAAAATTTTATAGACAAAATTGTGTCATAAATATTATATTAATTTAAGATCAATGTGAATAAGTAATATATTTAGCTATTATGTCATATCAAAATAGTAATGACAAAAATTTATATAAGAATTGTTTTGATTTAATATTTTATAATTTTAAATATACATTTATCAATTCATAAAATTAAAAATGACTAATACTTACAATTTCAACGATCAATTTTTATTTTTACTTTTTTTGTAATCAGTCAAAGAGCGATAATAAATATTACTCCTTCACTATTTTTTATAAAAAAACCTGAAACCTAGACTAAAGGAATTGAAAGTAAAAATAAAAATAGAAACTTGAAGAATCGTAACCTAAATATATTCCAGGAAAATGCACATCTCATAGTTTCTTCTCCTTCAAGAAACAACAAAGTTCTTCATTTCTGTCCAAACGTGAGAGTAGGTGGCCGGCCTCCTTAAAAAACTGACAAGACTACAAAGTACAAACCGAGAAAAAGAATTAGAAAATGGATAGAAAAAAAATAAAGAAAAAACTTTCCATAAGGGCTTACAATTGTACACATAGCCACTGCCTCCTCCGTACCCCGCACTCGACTTATCAGAGAAAATTCACACTCGCATCTGTTTTATAATGGGTGTGAAATTTAAATCTTCATCTATGCCTACAATGGAGTTTGGGTTTCTCCGTCCACACCCGTATTCATTTATATATATAGAATTATAAATTTAAAAGTTATATATATATTATAATTAATATAATAAAATAATTATTATTAGATAATAATAAAATAAAAATTTATTTTCTATAGAGATAACATTATAATTTTTAATACTTTAAAAAATATTAAGTATATTTAATATGTATATGTATAGAAAATTCAAAAATTACTATAATATAACTTGCGGTGCGGGTTCGAATTCATGTACTGCGTGGATATCAACACCCCCTAAACCCGTCTCTGCCTCCGAAATTTAATTTCGGGGAAAATCCGCATCCGCACCCAATTAAAGCGGGTTTTCCCTATCCAAATCAAACGAGTTTTGATGGATATTCGCAAATGCGTATTATATTGTCATCCCTAGCCACCACCACTCTATTCCCAATGTCTACAAATCTAAACTATTTTTCTCTCATTGTCCTCTCTAGCCCTCTAATTCCCTTTAACTAACCAAAACCCCGATTATTTTTAAGCACATTATTACAATTCCTGATTTAATTTATTAATAAGAAATAAATAAATAAAAATAAATTAAATGATATTGATAATAAGAAGAATTAATTACATGAATATTTAAAAATATTTATATAGTTAATTAGATAAACAACTAATTAGTATAACATAACTAACTAGTTAGTATAACAAACTTAACTAATTAATCAATTAAGATATTTAACATCCCCTCAAGCTAGAATGCGGTTATCACATTTCTAGCTTGGAAAATGTAAAAAAAAAATTGTCGAAAAAGTCATTAATTACAAATAATATAAAATGTCAAAATACATCCACTAAAGGATTTTGAAATGTCGGAAATAAATCGGCAAAAGATTTTGAATGGCGAAAATACATCAACTAGGAATTTTGCCAAAAATACTTTGGTTAAAAGATTTTCAACACCAAAATACACCAATTAAACGATTTTTTTTTTTAATATTTATTTTTTGTTTGAAATAAGAACAAGAAATATTATAATACAATCTTCTTTTTTTCTTTTTTTTGTAGTAGGCGTCGAATCAAATCTATCCCTCATGTAAGATCTTTTCTTGTCTTTCTTTCTTGTGAACAAAATCTCACATGCAATTTATTGGTAATTAGTTTAAACTTGTAGATGAGAATCTAATTATAGATTTTTTTTCTTCTAGAAACAAGAATAATCTTGCATTTTTTGTGTTGGTAAGTGGAAATCTAAAATCTACACTTCCATGCAAGATCTTTACTTAGATTTTTTAATGTCAATTTAACTAAAAAATTACAAATGTCATTAAGTGTCACGTGAGAGTATCATATAATAAAAAATTGGTGGAGAAGAAAAAAAATCACAAGAATTAATTAAATCTTCACTAAAAAACAAAAAGACTACAATTATATTTTTGACCAAATAGAAACAAAAAATTGAAGAACTAATTATGTAACTCAGTTAAAATAGAGATAAAAACTGACATTAAGTCTAACGACTTTTATTAGGAGGATTCCTGTGTACCTAGGAACCAAATACTTTCATCTCACTCGCGTCACGTGCCGCATAATTCAATTAAGTGGAAAATTTAGTAACTTGTCGTAATTTTTTATTTTCTTTTTTTGACAAAGACGTCAATATTGGCAACCCGCAACCCAATCGCCTTGACCGTTCGTGCACGATGGACAAAAATATAATTAATTAATATTAATTCTTTCCTTGAAGATCGTCGAAAAGTCACTGGCTGCATTTTCTTGACCGAGTTTATTCAACAGTTGAATCAGATACTCCCTTTGATATCTAATAAAATTCACATTTTTTGTAATAAAATTAATAAATTTTCTCATATTTGATGTAAAACTAACCCATATTTAATATCACTCATCTCTTAACTTTCATTCTTTTAATATTAAACATATATTAAAAAATAATAAGTTTAGATAAAATTAATTTTTTATTTTTTATTCAGCAATTAAAAAAAAATTATTTAATATATGTTTTCAGATTTTTAATAGCACAAAAGAAAAACATCATAAATTATATATTGAGTGTTTGAAAAAATCAATTTTTTGTAAAATAAGAAAAATACTTAAAGGAATCAAAGGTCCACAACAGATGGTGAACTACGATTTTTTATATTTTTAAAGTTTAATTTCACATTTAATATCTTGTTTTACCACATTCACAAAAATAATTCTATTTTAAAGTTAAATTGCTTTTATTTCTATTTTTTTTATTTTTTTTAGCAATTTAGATTCAAAATTATAATTTTGATCTATCAAATTGTGATTTTTAGTATAAAAAATGGTGATTCATAACCCTCATTTGTAAATTTGAAGAAAAATATAATTTTAAGTGCAAAAAAAACTATTTTTTGAACTAAAAATCATAATTTTATAGGTTTAAACTATGTTTTTGGACCTAAACAACAAATGTGAAAAAAGATGGATCAAAAAATTTGTTTTTTTAAATATGAGGACTATTTGTGAATATGTAAAAATAAGGGATCAGAAGTACAATTAAGTCTATTTTAAATATCTTATTTATTAGTCATTACATTAAGATAATTTAGACAATAAATTTAATTTTTTTTACTTGAATTACATAAATTAAATGTGATCAATATAATTTTTTTTTTAAAGAATTTAACAAATTTTATTGTAATTAACTCACACAACTGAAATGTCTCAAGTTCGAACCCGAGCAAGACGTCTAACCTAACAGTATCGGTATTTGTCAGTTGATCTAGGAGTTAAGGACACCAATAACATTTTTTTAATACGTAGAATTTAACCATTTTTACGTATACTATAATTCATTTCGAATAGAGTAGTATTACTTCACTAATTGCAAATTAGCCTCAATGATAAGTAAAATTACATACTTTAACACTAACTCCTTTAACCTAAAACATAAGCAACTTTATGTCCACAAAAATTGATGTATTTGTTTCAAAATATGAATTTGATCAATTAACTTTCATTGACACAAAATTACTAATATTTAAGGCTAAAGCTAGTACCAAGGATGGTAGTTAAATTACTAATTTATCCATAATGATTATAGTCATCTCTCACAATATTAATAAATTAATGCAATGATATTTTTTAAACAATTTCTTTTACAGATGGATAATGTAATACTGCGGGTCCAAAATCCCAACCCGAGAATCATTATCGTCAAGAACAACTTGAAAGTCCATATTAGAGAGATCAAACAAGCCCAACAACCTAACCTAATAAAGTATAAACACAATGTGTGTACACCAACGTCCTCTGAGCGGATAAATGTACCCATGAATAAGGATTCTAGAAGGGCCAACATGTGTTGATTGTTATGCATACAATGAAACTCATTTGAGTCGAGTATCCAATTCTCCTTATCTCGATCTCTGATATGAGGACACATAACCGACAGTCTGAGATGTCCATAACTGTCACATGAGGAAAAACAATAACAAACTGAAGCATATGGGATTTTAGAACCACATAAATAATTGTTTCACCTCCATGCATGATCACTCATAAAATCATTCAAATATCACTTATTACTTGTATAGTCAAGCTCTACAGTCAAGTCTAGAGAACCAACAACTACCATTAAATTAGATAATGCTATATAAATATTTTTTCTTCAAAAAGTATATAAATAATATTTTCTCGATCCTCCTTGTGTACAACATTTCGTAGAAATGATTAAATTTTGAGTGTTCTTTTCTTTTATCTTACTTATGCATAATGATTCAATAGTTTCTTTTTTAATATTGCGTCAAGCTTGTATTTCATTGGAATTTGATGTGTTGTGAGTTGTTACCGTTGTTGGTACGGTGTGTAGTAGTGTGAGCATAGCTTGTATTTCATACTACTGACATGTACAATTCTTACTACAATCAAATTTGTATCTGTTGCCATTGACGCTTCCTAAAGGAGTTGACTTTTTTGTTGAATACAAATGAATTGACTCTAGACTATTGCTTGTTTTCAAAAAACATTTTAATGCCTAGTTTACTATGAGATAGAAATATTAATCTTAAGTATATCATTTAATTTGAACCTAAGGAGTACATATTTATATATTATTTTCTTGTCTTTTAAATCGTTAATAAATTATTTGTGTGTCTTTTCAATATACTAAGAATCAATTAGTTAAAAGAGAAAAATATATATTATTTATTGTTTATTTCTTGATTATCTTTTAGATAAACATTTAAAAAATAATGGTACAATAGTTATAATTTACTTCATAAATTATATACATGACAAATATTTATTATTAATTAAATAATTAAATGATAATCTTTCAGTAATTAATTAGTTAAAATAGAAAATTATTTTTTAATTACTATTATATTTCTTGAATGTCTTCTAGATAAAATTTAGAAAAACATTATTATAATTATATTAATTTTATAAATTATACTTCAGACAAATATTTTTCTTTAATATTTAATTAAAATAAGTATTTCACAGATTAATTAACTAAAAAATAAATAAATATATTTCACGAATTAATTAGATGAAAGTGTTTGTTGTACCGACAAAAAAAAAAAAGAACATGCTAGTAAAAATAAGCCATGGGATGTCAAAATGAAAGGTTGAATTATGCGAGTTAGTATTCTATAGTCATAAAACTAAATGAAAATATTTAGACATATATAAAAATAAAAACATATTTTTAAATATCAATAAAAAATAAAATTACTTTTTATTATTGTTATTAAAAAACGTTTAAAAAAAATATGTATTTGATCTTGTAATCATGTAGGAATTGTTCAAATTCTGCAATGTAGTTACACAAATTTCTGTTACTGCAGTGGCCGGTGGCAATGATGCATCATCTTATTGTCTTCTTTTTTTTCCCCTGAATTGTCATGTTATTGTCTTTTATCTACTACGATATTTTTTTTATATGAATAAAACTATGTTTCTGTCTTTTTTTGTGTGTGTCTAGTAGAACAGTAGTCTAGTGGATAGACGTAAGGATATGTTTGAATTACAAAAAAGTATGAAAAGATAGAAAGTAAGAGAAATGATTGATAAAGGAAAGATTGTGAAAGAAAAGTGAGATGATTTTTTAATTGTTTGATATGGAAAAAAGTGAAAAGAAAAGAAAAATAGAAAATTTATTTTTCTCTTGTTTAGTTGAATAGGAAAATAGAAGAAAGAAAACAAATTATATTTATTAAATATATATGGTATTAATTTATTTTTATCATGTGTCTTTACAAATAAAAGTGTATATATATAGCTTATTTGAATTTGATTTAAACATGATTTTTATTATTATTACTTCATAAAAATTTATTTTTATTTTAGTCTCTTAAAAATTAATTTTTTAATTTGTCCTTGTAATTTTGGATTATTTTTAATTTGATATTTATAAAAAAATGTTGAAGTTAACATAAGTTGATGATGCTGCTAAAAAATCTTTGTTAACATGGTTAATAAGTTGTTGAGTCATAGATTTCAATTAATAGAAAAATAAATAAATATTTTATTGAAAAATAAATAAATATGAATGGGAATTAGGGTGATTGGATTAAAGAAGAATGAACACAAAATGGAGTTGACAAAAATAAAGAACATCAACGAAGTGACAACTTATGTATTGAGATCCATTCCGACTTGATGAAGATTGTTGTGGGAGATGGTGCATCATTTGAATTGTCGCTTGATCAATTAGAGCTTGGTGTTGGATGAGTCTAATTTATTTATGTTGTATGTAAATTTGTAAATATTATTGTTGCTTCAATAAAAATTAAATTTAGATGTTTTTTTTTTAACCTAATCTATTTCAACCAATTCAATTTTATCTACAACACAACAAGAATCCACATCTATTCTGATTTAATTCTCAGTCAACTTAAATGAATATCTTTTTAACCTAATTTCCCATTCTTATAATTGTAATTTATAGTTTTTCTATTTTTAAATGTAACAATTTTATATGTTTCTAATAATTGATTAGTAATGAATAGTACTGACTCAACAACTTACTTATTAGCCATATTATCAAAAGAATTTTTTTTGATATATATGACCTAAAAAAAATGACCTCTTCTTCACGTGACTTTTTACATGTTTAAGACAAATAAATAATTATTACTAACCTTAACTTATTCAAATAATACAATCGGTCACTTATTGTAAAACATTTATAATATAACTAACAAAAACCGTGAAAAGAAACATTCATAATACTCTAATATTTTGTATATATATATATATGATGAATATTTCAGATATTTTTTAAAATAAATACATTGCCACACGACTACTAAAATATTACTAGTATATAATTCTAGATTTATAAATTAATTCCTGTCAAAACTAAATGATTAATAATTTGAGCTGTAAAAAGATATTCATATTGTAATGTAATAAAGAAAGATAGTTTGGTCTTATAAATAAACCCCGGTTGATAATTAAAGGATATTAATTTAAATTTAAATACAAAAGATTCTTTATTTTCCTACGTTTAAGATGTCTAATACAATGTTGATTCCCGTCAAACTGGAAGGAAAAAGAGAACGATTGAAGAATATTCATTCTCCATTGTTTAGTTTGGCATCAAAGAGGGTAGGAAATAAAGTAGTTTGCTGCGAACTACACAAAAAGTTATAGTTCCCAAATTGGACGCAATGATGAAAGAAGAGATGGTTTTTTGTAGCAACTGATAAAAATGTCCATTAAAAAAATCAACGTGGGAACTATTATTTTTTTAGAATAATTAATTCTTAATCAATATCTTAAAGGCACTTGTTGTTCTTTTGTTGATAAAAAAACACCCCAATGAATCGGTGAGGTGTTAAGGGTTAGATAGGCAGTTTAGCTCATCTACTTCGCCATTCTGGCAGTCGGCACGCGGCCCTGACAGATGCTCGTGTTTGAAATGCGTTTTTTTTTTGTTTGTCACTAAAACAATAGTCCAATACTAACATACAAAAGAAAAAAAAATCAATAATAGTATAATACTATACCACTTTAAACAATCTAAATGCAGATTTTGCCATATAAAAATTCTAAAAAATTGACGGCAAAGATTCTTTTAAGTTTTTTAATAAAAAATATATTTTTCAAGATACTATTTACTATTCATCTAGAAGGTCGTAACACTATCATCAAACCATCTTACCACTGCTAGCTACATGAGCGTTGTGGTGGCGGTCAGAGCTCTGCCGTTAGCCACCACTATATTATTTATTAATTAATTAATAAATTAGTTATTCATTTCAAAATAATAATATTATTTTTTTAGATATAATATAAAAATATTTTTAAACAATAATTTTTTGTATTTTTAATATTTTAAAAACAGTTTTATATTTAAAAATAATATAAAACCAGGTTAATTAATATTTTCACTTTTTAAATAATAAATTGATTAATTTTATTAATAATAAATGCTATTATTTATTTTTTGTATAATATATAAAATACTATTATTATTATATGTATATGATTTATTATAATATTTAAAAATTTATTAAGTAGATTGAATGAATATCTATCTGTCAAAATACAATAATGGGTAGATTTGATGATTCATATATTTAATTGATGGATTAGATCATTTTTTTTTAAAAGATTTAATGAATTATAAATAGATTATTTTGTTATTCACAATTATCTAAATTCATATCCATCTAATTCATCAATTGGACCGCCCGAACAAGTTATTTGACAATTTAAATAAAAAACATTTGGATTAAAGTTATTTTTATGTAATTTATTTTTTGGTCGCAAATCAAAACTGATTAATCGTATTTATTAAATACTTTTTAAGAAAATTGTTAGTTATCTTTATTGAAATATATAAACTAATCATATTTATTAAAAAAAATTAACTAATTATATTTTTTTGTATTATTCCCACCAAGGATGGTCCCACGTTTTCCATTATGTGGACATTTTCCATATTATTATATTATACAATAAAAAGAATATCACACGCATGTAGAGACACTAAAATATCATACACTAAAAAAAGGTAAACAACACTAATGAAGAGTTGAGTTTAGTAAAACTATTGGACCCTCGTATTGCGAGCGCAAATTGCGATGAATGTAAATTTGAATCTCTACAAAAATCAATATTTCCTATTTAGTGATCGTTGAATGTGTCTCGGGTACATTTACTATAGTATATAGAACTTAAGAGATATAATATCCAATAATTAATCATGTAAAATTAAATAATTATTTTATATTTAATTAATTTTTAAATAATTTAAAATTAGATTGATTTTACTTTAGTATCTAAAAATTTACTCAGGAAAATATATATATATATATATA
>NC_021165.2:16143281-16260523 GCF_000331145.2 Cicer arietinum
TATATATATATATATATATATATATATATATATATATATTGCTTTTACTAATAAAAATTATAGGTCGGTATGTGACTCACACCCGTTAATTTTAAAATATATAGAGTGTTTAATTTTATGTGGAGACTCTTTAATTGAAATATTATTTAATTTATCTAACGTGAATGTTCAATTATTGATAGTGGTATTCAATATTGTTGTTATTTAATTATTTTACTTAACATTCAAATTTAATAATTTTATTTATTATAAAATGTATAATGTTTTTTTAATATAATATATTTCAATTTTACAGTTGAAAATGTTAGTTCATTGACAAATTTTTTTTCATCTTCAAAATTTAGTAATAAAAATATAACGTAAAATATTAATTAACACTAAATTTATGAATTATTAATATAGTATGAAGATAAAAACAAAAAAGCGACGTTGACGACTAACTATAAGGAATAATTGAATTTTATGAAAAAAATAGAATTTTGAATTTTAATTATCATAAGTTATTCTTTGTTATATTCAAATAAAGTAAAGAAATTATAAACTTAGAAATGAGATAAGAGAGGAAGAGAGACGGTCAAGAGTGATGAAATGTCAGTTTCTCAAAACTTTTATGAATAATTTAATAAATTATCATTATTATTTTAATAATTTATCGTTTATAAAAAAATATAAGACATGTGGGACTTTTACTTGAGAAGATCCGTCACAGCACACAACTAATTACCCATAATTTTTGAATCAATCCAATAAATTAATTAATTAAATACAAAACTCATTAAATTCAAGTCAAAGTGTGTATATTAATATTTTTTATATAAAAAAGTGTGTATATTCTTACTTTATTTGCATTTTTGTTTTTTCTGTAAAATTCAATACTGCATTTTTGTCATGGCGTCCACGTAATGGGAGTGGGATTTAAATATTTTTATTGACAAAATGCCTAAAACCGGGCGTCTTACTTTACTAACTCCAGCTACAGTGGTCTGAAGCCAAGTTGCCCTCTCATGTCACATTACTTATTCTATTTTATTATTATTTGCTCAAAAAACGGTAGTAGGTGAATGACTCAAAAAACCTACTACCTCTTTTTCTTTTCAAAAACAAAAACAACTCTTTTATTTTGTTCTATCGTTCTTAGTTCTTACATCTTGATATTTTGAAAAGAAAAACATGTCACATGTATCATAAAAAATGTTTCAGTAGAAAATAGTTACGCTCTTTCAAATTTAAAATTATAATTTTTTTAAAATCGTCAAAATTAATAATTAAATATTATATTAATGATTTTCTTTTTTAAATTTAAATCTTCATTTCTTTAACTTATATTTTGAATCAGTTAAATTATTCATGTTACTAAATAAAAATCATATTAATTTGAGGGAAAACAATTAAAATATTAATAATTATTATTTTAAATTTCGCGTACAACACTCGATGAAAATATATAGATATCATACTCATTCTGGTATTATAACTTTTTAAGAAAAAAAGTTAAAGCATATAATTTTATTGAAAGGACAAAAAATCTTTAAATTTGAAAAATAATTTGTACATTTTTTTTGTTATGCTATGTTTACGTTAACAATTTTCTTTTTTAATAAACCATTAACTTAAAAAAGTATCGCCAACTTTAAATATAAAGAGTTTGAATATATTTTATATAGGGCACGTAAGATAGTAAATTTGTAAACAGGAAGAAGAGTAAAATATTAGAGAATTAGGCGGTTATGAGCTTATAAAAAGGGAAGTGTTGCAAAGGTAGATTCCAGGCAACACACCCATTTCTCCCATTCTCTTCATCTCAGCAACAGAACACAACTGTTGTTGAGTTGTTCCTAAACTTTGTTTCTAATTTTAGCAGAAAACTATACACCATGTTGGTGGAAATTGCAGTTACTTTAGTGCTAATTGCTCTATTCATACACTTCCGACCAACACCAACAGCTAAATCAAAAGCTCTTCGACACCTTCCCAATCCACCAAGTCCCAAACCTCGTCTTCCTTTTGTTGGTCATCTTCACCTTTTAGATCACCCTCTTCTTCACCAATCTCTCATTCGTTTAGGAGAACGTTATGGCCCTTTATACTCTCTTTATTTTGGTTCCATGCCTACTATTGTTGCCTCCACCCCTGACTTGTTTAAACTCTTTCTTCAAACACATGAAGCTGTTTCCTTCAACACAAGGTTTCAAACCTCTGCCATAAGACGTTTGACTTATGACAACTCTGTTGCTATGGTTCCTTTTGCACCTTACTGGAAATTTATTAGGAAGCTTATCATGAATGATCTTCTTAATGCTACCACTGTCAACAAGTTGAGACCTTTGAGGAGCCAAGAAATTCGTAAGGTTCTTAATGTTATGGCTAAAAGTGCTCAAACTCAAGAGCCACTTAATGTGACAGAGGAACTTTTGAAATGGACAAATAGCACTATTTCTAGGATGATGTTGGGTGAGGCTGAAGAAATTAGAGATATTGCTCGTGATGTTCTTAAGATTTTTGGGGAGTATAGTCTTACTGACTTCATTTGGCCTTTGAAAAAGCTTAAGGTTGGGAAATATGAGAAGAAGATTGAGGAAATTTTTAACAGGTTTGACCCTGTCATTGAAAAGGTCATCAAGAAAAGACAAGATGTTAGGAGAAGAAGAAAGGAGAGAAATGGTGAACTTGAAGAGGGTGAGCAGAGTGTTGTTTTTCTTGATACTTTGCTTGATTTTGCTGAGGATGAGACCATGGAGATCAAAATTACCAAGGAACAAATCAAGGGTCTTGTTGTGGTAACTTTCTTTTCTTCAATTCTAATTGCTTCGTTTCATCTTTTAGATTTTAAATGAGATTAGATTGGTTGAGTCAATTATACTAAACTAAATGATTTGGTATGCAGGATTTCTTCTCTGCAGGAACAGATTCAACCGCTGTGGCAACAGATTGGTGTTTATCAGAGCTGATCAACAACCCAAGAGTGATGAAGAAAGCTCGAGAGGAGGTTGACTCTGTTGTTGGAAAAGATAGACTAGTCGACGAATCAGATATTCAAAATCTTCCATACATTAGAGCCGTCGTGAAAGAGACATTCCGCATGCACCCACCACTACCTGTTGTGAAAAGAAAATGTACAGAAGAGTGTGAGATTAATGGGTATGTAATCCCAGAAGGAGCACTTGTACTTTTCAATGTTTGGGCAGTTGGAAGAGATCCAAAATACTGGGATAGACCATTGGAATTCCGTCCAGAGAGGTTCTTGGAAAATGCAGGTGAAGGTGATGCAGGTTCAATTGATCTTAGGGGTCAACATTTTCAACTTCTACCATTTGGGTCTGGAAGGAGAATGTGTCCTGGAGTCAATTTGGCTACTGCTGGAATGGCTACACTCCTTTCATCTGTACTTCAGTGCTTTGAATTACAGGTAGCAGGACCAAATGGACAAATATTGAAAGGTGCTGATGCTAAGGTTAGCATGGATGAAAGACCTGGTCTCACTGTTCCAAGAGCACATAATCTCGTTTGTGTTCCACTTGCAAGACCTGGTGCTGCTGCTAAACTCCTTTCCTCCTAAAACATACATTCAAACACTTAATTCGTCCATGTCCGTTTATAAACTAAATAATCATTTTCAATAAGGTATCATTGAGAGAGTCCACAATGTGTGCTAGTGATGGTACATGGGCTTAAAGACGTATTTATGTATATCATCTCAATTTGTCTCTCTTGATACTATGATTGTAATTTTTATATTTTTGTTTTTTTGTTTATGTCACGAAAGAAGTGTTGCTGTAACCGTTTACAAAATCTATAATTTTGTGCCTCTTTGTTGAATTTTTGTTATTTATATTTTTGTAACGACCCATTCACCTTCACCAAGAAAGCAAAATAATTTAATCAACAAGGAAATGTGGATGCATTCCACTAAAAGGACATCCTCTGTAGCCTCAACACTCATACGGGCAAATTCAACGATCTTTACTCTAATAGTAATCTCTAAGGTTTCTTTCTTTCTTATAATAATTTTGAGAGGTTAGATTTCAATATAGAATTGATACACCACAAATATTATTGGCATAACTCAATACCTCCAAACTTTCAACTTTCATCTTAATTTTCATGTTATATTTATGTTGATATAAATTCCTAACAAAATTTGATTTTTAGGTTTACCGTTATGTTTTACAATAAGAGCTCCAAATTTGGCTGAAAAAACTAGAAGTTGTAATAGTTTTTAGCTAAATCATAAGTTATTCATGAATTTCACTTTGATTTTTTAAATTTTGTTTGTTTCATTTCAATCTATTAAATTACAAATAATCAGATATTTTATTTTATTTTAATCTCTTAAATAATAAATTAAATATTTTGATCTTTTAAATTACATATTTTGGTCCTTTTTAATAGTGTTTAATATTGTAACTTATTGGACTAAAGTGTTTATTTTTTGAAACTTAAGAAGTTAAAATCTTTAATGTTTATAACATATGAAACTAAAATGTAAGGAAAAATACTTGAGGGGCTATATTGTTTGACATTTGTAACTTTCTGAGACTAAAATAAAAAAATAAAAAAATTCAAGAGAGCAAAAGTATAATTTAGCTTAATTTTTTATGTTGTGAAGGAACGTTCTAATGAGTTAAAGCTTATAGCAATAAACTTAGATAATTTGTTCTATCGGTAGAAAGACCAATATGAGATTCAAATGCTTGAGGTTTGAATTTGGCTAGTGCCTTTGGGAAAACTATATGTAAATTCATTTGTAAGTTCTTTGAACTCGAAAGTATTCCCTATTATTAGGATCGTCAAACAATCTGTGCAACAAAAATATTGGCATAGGGATCCAAATTAAGGGGACCTCAATTTTTATTTTTATAATATACCTTAACATTTGAAAAATTACATTTATATTCTTAATTTTATACATTGAACATTGTAAAATTTCATATTTGCACCTTATGTTTAGAATAAATAGTCAGTTTCCCACCACTGAGTCTCTGACATCGACTGCAGTCTATCAAACGCTATCACCCACCATCAGATGTTATTATTTTGTGAATTTACGAGCTCAATTTTTAGATTCGAATAGAGTCTCTAAAAACATTTAGATGATCGTGTCTACTATAGACTGGAGCTCATTCTTTCACCCTAAAATTCTCATAACAAAAATAAAAAATTGTAGGATCACATTTTAGGTTTGGCTAAATAATTAGGGGTGTTCACATCATAATTGATAAAATAAAATAAAAAAATCAAAAACCGCATAATATCGAATATTATTAGATGTGTTTAGATCGCCTTTTGTGAAAATTGCTCAAATCGGATCAATTTTCAGATTCCTTTTACAAATTTAAACCAAACTGAATCAAACCGCACATATAAATTTTAATACTTTTTTTTATCAGTTTAATATGTTTTATTACTATTTCATATGTTTCAAATTTAATCGATGAATGGTCTTTCATAATATTAATTTTCAATATATCATATCCTATATTTTTCAAACTTGCTACTTTAAGATAATTTTATAATATTAGTATTACAATAACTTTATGCAATTATTTTAATAGTATAAACAATTGGATTATATAAAATAAAAGTCTTAAATTTTAAAAATGTTAATCTGATTAAATCGAACTAAATCAACATGTTTTTCATTAATTTGATTAGAAAATTATGAGAAAAATAATGAACTAAAACTAAAATTTTAATATACAATAAAATATTATATTTAATTTATCAATTAAAATTTTAAAAATTTAGTACTCCAAAGATTTTGTTCAAGTTTCGCTAAGATACCAGAATCATGTCCAAAAAAGTTAAGAAAACTTATTTTTTCACTTTTAAATTTTTTTAAAATTTCTAAATTTAACCCAAATTGATTATTACATAAATGTATTTTATATTTATCTGATCAATTTAAATGTTTATTTTTATATATTTGAAAATATAAGTATAAGAAGAAACACCCAAAAGTTAAATAGAACATATGTTTGGATGCAATGTTCCTTCCTACCGCAGCCAAATTGTCTTGTGTGTCTCAAAGGTTCGCATGTATTTGACTGGAAAAATATTTTAGAATAAATGCAGCGCCCTCTCTGATGGACTAGAAAAGTAGTAGTAGTGGTAGGTGATACTTGCACATCATTTAAAAATAAATGTCATTTCAATTATTTCTTTAATTTTAATGTTTTTATAATTTACTATTTATTCATAATATTAGAAACGGTATCAATAATGGGCGACTTATTTAAAAAAAATATATAAATTTTTAAATAATGTAATTTTTCTTTTATTATAATAATCAATGACACGTGATTTGGTCAAATGCATAAATATTTTGCTAATTCTTATTATATTGAAAAAATTGTGACAGCTATTTTGATTGATGAGAAAAATTAAAGTATATTTTAACCCTTAATAAAAAACAGTGACAATTTAATCCTTTCACAGTTGACTTGTAAACTGTACATGAGCGGCCATATAGAAAATCTAGTCCAAAGATGGGGCTTATAAAAGGGAATAATAGCAAAGCTTTTCTCTCAGCCAAAACATAAATCCTATTTGACTTAAACTCATCATAGTAACAACTGTTGTTTCTACTTATTAGTTGACTCAACAAGTTAATTACACTATCAAATAAGCAATACCATGTTGGTGGAACTTGCAATCACTTTATTGCTTATTGCTCTGTTTTTACACTTGCGACCAACACCAACAGCTAAATCAAAAGCTCTTCGACACCTTCCCAATCCACCAAGTCCCAAACCTCGTCTTCCTTTTGTTGGTCACCTTTACCTTCTGGATAACCCTCTTCTTCACTACTCTCTCATTCGTCTGGGAGAACGTTACGGGCCTTTGTATTCTCTCTACTTTGGTTCCATGCCTACTGTTGTTGCCTCCACCCCTGAACTATTCAAACTCTTCCTTCAAACACATGAAGTTGTTTCCTTCAACACAAGGTTCCAAACCTCTGCCATTAGACGACTCACTTATGATAACTCTGTTGCTATGGTTCCCTTTGGACCTTACTGGAAGTTTATTAGGAAACTTATCATGAATGATCTTCTTAATGCTACCACCATCAACAAGTTGAGACCCTTGAGGAGCCAAGAAATTCATGAAGTTATTAATGTTATGGCTCATAGTGCTAAAACTCAAGAGCCACTTAATGTGACAGAGGAACTTTTGAAATGGACAAATAGCACTATTTCTAGGATGATGTTGGGTGAGGCTGAAGAAATTAGAGATATTGCTCGTGATGTTCTTAAGATTTTTGGAGAGTATAGTCTTACTGACTTTATTTGGCCTTTGAAGAAGCTTAAAGTTGGGAAATATGAAAAGAGAATTGATGAAATTTTTAATAAGTATGATCCTATCATTGAAAAGGTCATCAAAAAACGACAAGAGATTAGGAAAAAAAGAAAGGAGAGAAATGGAGAACTTGAAGAGGGGGAGGAGAGTGTAGTTTTTCTGGATACTTTGCTTCAATATGCTGAGGATGAGACCATGGAAATCAAAATAACCAAGGAACAAATCAAGGGTCTTGTTGTGGTAAGTTTCTTTTCTTCAATTCTAATTGCTTTGTTTCATATTTTAGATTTTAAATGAGATTAGATTGGTTGAGTCAATTATACTATAGCAAGTAGAAACTATACCAAACTAAATTATTTCGTATGCAGGACTTCTTCTCTGCAGGGACAGACTCGACTGCTGTGGCGACAGATTGGTGTTTATCAGAGCTGATCAACAACCCAAGGGTGATGAAGAAAGCTCGAGAGGAGGTTGACTCTGTTGTTGGAAAAGATAGACTCATTGATGAATCAGATATTCAAAATCTTCCTTACATTAGAGCCATTGTGAAAGAGACATTCCGCATGCACCCACCACTACCTGTGGTCAAGAGAAAATGTACGCAAGAATGTGAGATCAATGGGTATGTGATCCCAGAGGGAGCATTGATACTTTTTAATGTTTGGGCAGTAGGAAGAGATCAGAAATATTGGGAAAGGCCATTGGAATTTCGTCCTGAGAGGTTCTTAGAAAATGCAGGTTCAATTGATCTTAGGGGTCAGCATTTCCAACTTCTACCATTTGGGTCTGGAAGGAGAATGTGCCCTGGAGTCAATTTGGCTACTGCTGGAATGGCCACACTTCTTGCATCTGTTATCCAGTGCTTTGATCTCCAGGTACTCGGGCCACATGGACAAATACTGAAAGGGGATGATGCTAAGGTTAGCATGGAAGAAAGACCAGGTCTCACTGTTCCAAGGGCACATAATCTCATGTGCGTTCCACTTGAAAGACCCGGTGTCGCTGCTAAACTTCTTTCCTTCTAAAACATACTGAACAACACAGAATGTTGCAGTGGTGAATCTTTGCCACATGGGTTCAAAGACATACATATATTATACATATTATGTCAACTAGTCTCTCTTTGGTAGTATAATAGTATATGTAATTTTCTTCCTTTCCTGTTGTTTTAATCACAAAACAAGTGTTGTAACTGCATACAAAATTTATAAATTTTATTGGCATATCCATTAATATTAATATTATTGCACTATTTTCTTATCTATCCTAATTTGTGGTAACTCTAAATTAAGATTAACAAATTTGTGTTGACAACTAAGTTGCTAGTGTACTTGCTAATGAAAAAGAGAATGAACTTTTGTGTATACCTTCAACTTCATTTAATAATATTATAATAGTATCATGATAAGATAAGCCGCATAAAAATTGAAACTTATCTAAGAATTTTTTACCTAATATCAAAAGATATTCTATGACTGCATAACTCACCTTCTATTAATCTTTTTGTCAATCTTTTGATAACTAAATGCAAAGGTCTTCATTAAGCACGTAATGCACTAGACTAAATTCTTAAAAGATCTCTTTCATGAATACAACGCAAGTAACTAGTAAAACATTTTGTTAACTACATTTTTATAGAATGTTTATCTATATTAAATGTTTTCCAGAACACCTTCAGAATATTAACTATCAATGCCTTAACCCTAAGTATTTTTTTCCTTTCTCAACAAAATAGTATCACCTAAAGTTATATTGAAGGTTTCAGTATATGATATGGTAAATAAACTATTCATCTTAGATGTTACTTTCTACATCCAGAAAGGAGATGATCAAGTATACCTACCTATTCAGAACAAGATATACATAGCTCTATTAAGAAAACTTCAACAGATTCCTCATCTAACAAACCATTCACTTCATACAAGATAGATCTTACATGGGCAACTTCATCATTTAGATCTTTGTAATTGAAGTCGAAAATTAATTTAGTAGAAAGATTAAGAGGATTCATAGAGATAGAGGAACGAGTATGATTTTTATAAATTGCAAGTAATTATACATGAAACTATTGCATCATATTCGCTTGAAATTAATGGAAAAGCTGAAAAAAAGAATAGGAAACTTTCTGAATTAGTTTGTTAGAGCATCTCCAACGGTAGTTAAATGAGTTCGTCCGTCAGCGTGTAGTTACGTAAAATTCGGTTTTTGCGAGTTCACTGTTGGAGTTGTGTCAACCTGTCATCGTGGTGCTCTAAGTAAAGAACGGTACTTTGATCATTTAATAAAAATAAAATTATAATCGTTACCTTTTTTTTTATTAATTTATTAATAATAATAAATTTATGACGGTTAGTGGACCTTATTTAATGAACCCATGTTGAGTTTACAGTTTGAGTAAAAAATAAATGAGTTCCTTTAACATGACGTGGCACAGTAGACCCTACTTAATGAACCCATGTTGAGGTCACCGTTGGAGATGCTCTTATGTTTTGAATCGAATTCCTAAATCTAAAAACAAAACATATCTTTATGAGATTAAAAAAAAAAATTGAACTTGTGTTATTTTCGAACTTGGGATCATAGAGTCAAATGATGTTAACTTCTATGAAAAAATATTATCTTTCAAATCGAGAAAGTGGGGGCAGCGAACCAAGTCACGTTTATGTGATGAGGAGCACTGAAAGCAACAAATAAGGCAAAACATAACCACGAATAAGTAAGAAAGCCAAAATTGATAAAGATTAAGGACCCGATTATACAACATATACCTTAGAAGAGGATCTTGCAAATCCTCATAAACGATGAGATGGTTTCTCTAGAGTCTAACAGGACCTGACATTTCGTAGGCTTGCCTCCTGATTGCTAACCGATAGGTTTTAAATGGATTTTGAAAAAGAAACTAAAATCCAATGGAACTTTTGATAAATACAAGGCTCTTCTTGTAGCAAAAAATTTTAGACAAAGAGAAAATATTGATTTGTTCAACACTTTTTCACCGGTTACTAGAATTACATCCATTAGAGTACCCATTTCACTAGTTGTTATTCATAACTTATTGATACACCAAATGGATATCAAAACAATTTTTTAAATGTGAATTGGAAAAAGAAATCTATATCGAACAACCTAAAGGTTTTGTGATTCATGGACAAGAAAACAAGGTCTGTTAGATAAATCTATGTATGGTCTTAAACAAGCTCCTAAACAATGATATGAAAATTTTAATAACTTGATTATATTTAATGAGTTTAAAGTGAATGAAAGTGACAAATATATTTATTACAAATTTGAAAATCGCATTTGCATTATCATATGTCTCTATGTAGAAGACCAACTCATATCTGGTTCAAACATTCATGTTGTAAATATTATGAAATCATTGTTGTGTAACAACTTTGATATGAAATACCTCGGAGAAATGAGTGTAATCTTTGGAATCAACATTACTAGGTCAGAAAAGGAAATTTCTTTGGATCAATCTCACTTTGTTGAAAAGATCCTAAAGAAATACAAATATTTTGATTGTAAACCTGCTTGCACACCATATGATTCGAGTATGAAATTTTTCAAAAACACAGATGAATGTGTTAAACAAACTGAATATGCGAGCATCATTGGCAGTCTCAGGTATGCCAGTAACTCTATTATACCTGACATTGCCTACGTTGTGGGACTATTGTGCAGGTTTACTAGTATACCTAATATGGAGTATTGACACGCTATCGAAAGAGTCATAGAATACCTTAAAAGGATCATGTGTCTTGGATTACAATATCAAAGATTTTTTGTCGTCCAAAACAATCAGTAGCTATATTTTTAGTATAGTCGATGGTGCTATATCTTGGAAATCGAAGAAATATTGGCTCGGTCCACTATGAATTCTAAAATAATAGCCCTAACTATTGCCAGTGAAGAAGCAAATTGGTTGAGATGATTGCTAGATGAGATTCTTTTATGGAAAAAACATGATTGCTAGATTAGATCCCTTTATGGAAAAAAATCTATGCAAGTTGTGTTGATCCACTGAGGAGTGCACTATGTTTGAATAGCACTAGCAAACAACTTGGTTACCAATAGTTTAGGATTAAATTGGTATTAAATTCTTACTAATGACTACCTTGTAAAGATTGTTCAAACTGACAGGGTAATTAACATGGTATGCGTGATGATGATGTTTAAGAATTTGTAAATTAATAATATATTGAGGCTTCACGGTTCATTATTGTATTGTGTGGGTTAAGCACATTTTGGCGAATGTTATAGTTGGTTTCAAAATTTCAGATGTATGCACGGTAAGTGTTTGATAGAAATGCAAAATGGTGATAAAAGAGGGTTCTAATACATTGTGGGAAATAGGAATGAATACACAGAAAATGTGAAACCATTGAAAGCGAACCTTCACATTTGTTGGATTCCATTGCGATCCAGGACGCGTGTTGTTATCATTATGCACGGCTGGAGGGGGAATCTACGAGGGTGGTAGAGGACGTCGCCGCCGAGGACGGATAGATCTTCTTGATTTGGATTTGTCGAGGCTGTGAATTGTGATAGTCGAATTTGGATGCTGTGTTTCTCTTAGATGCGGTTTATACACTATGATTATTTTCATATATATCATCGGTGCAAAAAGTGTCCAACAATCAATTTAATTAGTAATAATTAAATTCTTATATTATTGATGAATTATATTATAATATATCACCTCATTAAATTTAACTCTTTTTAATAAGAAAAACAATCTTTTTATATATATATAGAGTCTCTTCATCTTATTCATGATAAATAAATAATATACAGGTGTGATAATAAAAAAAATATTTTAATTCTTCGTTCTTTTTTTTTTAGTCATTCCACATTTAATTTACAATTACAAGAGATGGAATAGAAGGACTTTGTTTTTAATCCTCACCTTTAAAAAATTATAAATTGTGTTGATTATATTAATAAATAAATTCAAATACATAAATAACATTAAATTAATATATAAAAAATAGTCAGCTTTATTTATAATAAAAAAATTAAAAAATAAAATAAAATACTTACAAGTACGATACAAATACCAAATAAATTCATATTTATGTACTTTTCACACATTATTAAGATGTGTGTTTAATAGTCTTGATTTAAAAATAACTTAAAATTATTTATATCTCCTTTATTAAAATAATTATCACATTAATTTTGTATTATGAGGTGGACTAATATAGCAAAATAAGAGAATCAATAAAGAGTATTTTGAAATAATAATATTAGATAGAGTAAAATTTGATAAATTTTACTTATATTTAAAAGTAATAAATTATTTATTTTCTTATAAATAAATTCAAATAGAATATCATTTAAAATACTAGTTATCAATTTTATCCTTAAAATTAATAAGTAATGTTGAATTAAATATATTAATTTTTAGCAATTCGACTTCCTCTTATATTTAAAATTGAATGGACACTTTCTTAAAGATCCAAATGAGATAAATTCAAAATTGAAGACTTGCTGGAAATAAAATTTATTGTTATATGACTTCTTTATTGGATGGCATGCACTTTTTATTTAAAAAGACAGCTCTAACAAGACCAAACAAAAACAAACTTAAGTAACCTAACTTCCATCCTTATATCACTCGGTTGTTTTGAGTGATTTCACTTATCACTATTTTGGTTCAACATACACATAAAATTATTTCTCAAAGTACAAGTGTTTAACTAAACATAAACCTCAATAAGTGACCTAAAACCAAATATGGGAAATATTTTGTAGCGTGTGAACCCTGCTTTCATGATGATTTCATTCCAGTTTTTCCCATCTCTTTCTTTTCCATTAAAACTAGCCATCATAACTATATCAAAGAAGAGCTTCACTTCTGTCATTTCATGCTTATCTTGCTTTTCATTTATCACAATATCTATTATGACCACTTTTCCTCCTTTGCCTTTTCTTGAAACAGCTTTTTTACAATTTTGGAGTATCTTGACACAGTCATCATCATTCCAGTCGTGTAAAATCCACTTTAAGAGTGAAAAACAAAATAAGAATTTGAAAGACTCAGCCTTTTTTATTATTCAAATATTATATGGTGAACTTATGCTAATGAATAATGTCACAACAATAATATTGTTCATAGTTGAGAGAAAGTAAGTAATTAATTTTGGAAAAATTGTTTCATGGACACCCTACTTTTTTTAACACTAGCAACATTTCATTAATAGAATGTAAAAATATAGTTATTTCAGTTGAATAAATAGTTAATTTAAATAACTTTGAAAACTATGATAAATCATGTAGTTGAATTAACCACAATTTTTAATGTGATTTGAATCAATCGTCTACTCAATTGAAGTAAATACATGTTTTAGATGATTGACTATGTCTCGTGTGAGTGTATCTAAATCATTGCAGTTAATTTTCCATACCTTTAATAAAACTGCATCAGCCTCAGGGATAGATTCAAACATGTCTCCACCAACAAAACTCAAATTTTTATTATTTGTTGGTAAGCCTGCTATAACTTGTGGAAGGTCCAAGACAGTGCATTTTAACATAGGAAATGTCTCACATATAATTTTAGCTGTATTTCCAGTTCCACCTCCAACATCAACCAAACAATCCAAACTTTCAAAAATAGACTTGCAATCTTTCAAAGCCAACCTCACCACATGAGAATCACTTTCCATAGCCTCATTGAATGACTTCAAACTTTTTGGATTTTGATGAACAAAACCCCAATAATCTCCTGTGTCTGATGTATTCTCAAAGATTGATGACTTTTCCCCAAAAGTCCATTTACCCAAATGATTATACAAATTAACTACATTTGGGTTAGTTAACAAATTAACCATTGAAGATAAACAATGGTCAGTGTCTTTGACAAGAAGCTCTGAAGGTGGGGAAAGAGCGTATGCTTCTTTTCCTTCTGTTTTCACAATTCTGAAAAAGTTATTGTGTGCCAATAAACGCATGAGGCTCTTGACAAGAGAAGATTTGTCTTCATGAATTTGAAGAACAGAGAGAAGTTGAGGAAGAGTAATGGGTTGGCCATGATTGTGTATGATATCTGGTATTCCAAGTTCAACAGCCCATTTAATGGACATGGGTTTGAGGAAGCTAAGAATGTGATTGTACAAATGAGTTTGAGCTTCAAAGAGCTCATTTGATTTGTATACATTCTCGGAACCCATATCAATTATTATTATTGAGTTGAGTTTCTTGGTTATGTTTTCACTTTGATGAGTTTAGTATACTATATATAGATGTTGAGTGGAGGGACCCCTCCACAAGTTTAAGTCATACAAAATAAAATATAAGATAAAAAGGTATTCAAATGAGCTTTGGCACACGATGGAGGTGATAAAAACATTTTTTAATCCCAAACTTCCAATAGTTGCAAATAAATAATGTGTTCTTTTTTCTTTCAACTTTTATAGGTGTATACCTCTGATTTTTATATATTTATTTGACTTTTTTTTTTATATATCTCATTTTATTATATCACATATTACATTATTTCCTCCATGTCTTTCTCCCTCATAGTATTGATGAATTGTTTGGACGTTGATCAAATATTTTTTTTTATTATTGGAAAAGTGTGGTGGCAGCTTCATACAGAAACACAGCAGTCACATAAGCGTGCTGGCACAACACGTTGATTCAGCAATTGTTAATAATTTTTATTATTAGTTTAGTTTTTTTTTTTTTAATTCAGTTTGTAATATTAATTTTTTGTGAAGGTGTTATGATATTATTCGGTTCTATTATTAGGTGATGATTTTGTAATTTTGTTCTTTGATATTATTTTTGGTTGTACTTGTTATATATTTTGTTATTTTATATAGTTGAGTTATTTTTTTATTTAATTTATCTATAATTTTTTACTTTTATTCTTTAGAGAATTTTATGAGTTTTCAATGTTAAAATTTTATGTGTTAGATTTATATTTTGTTCTCCTTTATTGTTATTTTTATTGATATCGGTTGTGGTTGGTAATTTTTCTATGACAAAATTGCGTCTATAGTCCTTCGAGTTTAACTCATTTAGCGTTTAAGTCATTTAAGTTTATATTTGTATAAGTGCGGGTGTGTAACAGAGTGGGTACTATAGGTATTATAGTACTCGTATCCGTACTCATACCGCTTAATTTTGTAGGTAATTATATGTCTCTATGGTGGACGTTGGTTCATCAATTGTTAGTATGTTATTTAGTAATTTTAGTATTATTTTTATTAGTTGTGATTAATGATTTTTGCATTCAATTTCTATAAAAAAAATAAAAAATAAAAATACTAAATAAATAAATAAAAATTACAAGTTCCTAATAATTTGCTATGGTCCCAACATTTTATGCATTCATCCGTCATGCATGGATACTATCTATGCTATTAATAAAATGGATATGCTTTTCTAACATAGCCTATTTTACTATATTTGTATTCTTACAAGTTTTTTTTTTAAACTATCCTATCATATTATAATTTTTTGACAGCAAAAATTAAAATAATTTTTTATAAAAAAGACAATAAAATTACGAAAAACAATTCATTATAATAAAAATATGAACAGACAAATGCACTAGCACCGTGTGGAGGTTAGTACTTATAAAACGTGTATCGATGTATTGTATTGACTTTATTTCATTGCTATATTCTTGTTGTATATCATCGAATTGCACTCCATATATACGTGGGAGCATATATACGTGGGAGAAACTTCAGGCATGTGTTGATATGATGTGTAACCATTATATCAGATTACGCTCATGGAATAGATATTCGAGGATAAAAATAAAAAAGTGTATGTCATGAATTAGCTTAACCTCATGGAATAGCTACTCGCTCGATTAATCTATACTGGATAAAAAATAAACCAACTAGATAAAATAGACAAATATTATATTTGAATTATTTCTCAAATAATTTGTTTTGTTTCAATTTATAATTTAAATTATTATTAATTTATTCTTTTTAATATAAATTATTAATTAGATCATTAACTTAATAATTTAAAATTTATAAAAAAATATTATGCATTAATATTGTTGAATGAATTGTCAAATAGATAATCATATGTGAATGTTATGAGTTATTTTAAGTTCAATTATTTTTATAACAAGTTTTTAAGAACTTATTATTTAGTGATTCATCTTGAAATTAAATTCAATTTCTCTTTAATTTTTATATCATATTTAATGAATCTATAATTTGTAAAATTTAGTCGAATTAAAAAATAAATTAAAATATAAGAATTAACACGTTTTCAATTTTGTAAGAACAGTGTTTGTTCAAATTTTGTAAGAACATTGTTCAAACTTTTCAATCTGGTAAGGACAGTGTTTGTTCAGAAAACTACGGGAGTACGTGTTTAAAAGATAGGAGCATTTACACATTTGTTTAAAACAACGTTAATAAATTTTAAAATATTTGATTTAAAAATTTATTTTATAAATAAATAAATAAAATAAGTTTATAATTAATAACTCTCTTTAAAATAAATAAATAAAATGAGTTTATAATCAATAACTCTTCTTTAAAAATAAATAAATAAAATGAATTTATAATTAATAACTCTTCCTTTTTTTTTTCTTATTCGTAAAAAAAAACACGTTTTTTAAATGTTGTGAGGATGCGTTTGTTGACACTGAAACTACCGGAGTACGTGTATGTTTGAAATCAGCGAGCATTTACACATTTGTTTGACTACTTTTTATAATAAATTTTAAAATAGTTATATACGATTAATAAATTTTAAAATTTTTGGTTTAAAAATTTATTTAAAAATCTATTTTAAAAATAATAAATAAAATGAGTTTATATTTAATAAATAATAATTAAAAATAATAATACTAATAAATAATAATATATATATATAAAAGAAAATGACCACATTTATCTTCAATATTCTCTCGTATCTTTTCTCAATTTATTTTTCCTCTCTTAAAATTTATACTAATAAAATATAATAAATTAATACACGTTTTATATATAGATAAATTACTTAATATCGAAAAGTAAATTAATTAATCTCGAACAAATTATAACACTATATTTAGCAACTCAATTACGAACTATTAGCAACTTATTATATGATATAGTGTTATACTATTTTTTAATTGTGAATTGTTTTAATTAATATGTGTATTTTTTTAGGAGTGACATCATGTTTAAACATAAAAAATTGATACATTTGTTCAAGAAGAAAGTTTTCAACAAAGATAAAAATCGTAAAATAATCGTAAAATTAATATTTTTGTTTGATTGAATTGTGTGAATTTCTAAAAACTTGTGTGAATTATGTGACTTGTAAAAATTGTGTGACTTGGAAAAATTGAAAAACTTGTGAGAATTGAAATTCTAACTTTTTCAATTTGTCTATATATGAATTGTGTGAAACTCTAAAAAAACAAAATTACATGACTTCTAAGAACTTCAATTATAATATTTTAATTAATATTCGTCGCTCTCCGACTCCCCCGATATTTTGTACAAAATATGCCGCTTTATATAAGCCAACCAAAAAAATTTAAAAAATGTTTTTATAAATCTGAATTCAATCTATTTACATTAATATGTTTTAAAAATGATTTGAATCTTTAATTACTTTAACCCTATTTGTCCCTGTGGTAATAACAATGTGATATGAGTGTATAATGCATGCGAGTGTAACATGCATTTAGGCAACTACAGTATAAAACTGTTAATAATTTGTAAAAAAAATATAATTAATTACAAATTAATAAATTGTTAACTGAAATCATAATAAAAAAAAATATGATTAGTTTAATTAAACTATTAATTATAATTTTTAATATAATTAAATTAAATATTTATTAATTAAATTAACTATGTTTTTATATACGATTAATTCGATGTCATAATTGTGTCAATTAAATTTTTTGTTTCAAATAATCTTAAGTAAAATTGTTAGTACTTAAATTATTTATAATTTGTGTATGACAATTATTTATAATTGTTAGTACTTAAATAATCTTAAAGTATTTTTAAAGACATTCTTAATTTATGATTACAATAAAAAAAAATCATTTAAAGACATTCTTTCAAAATATCTAAATAAACAAAAAAATATTAAAAAAATATAATATGATTATTTCATGAATTATATTATTTTTCACGCAGCTTTTACTTGAACTTTAAAGATATGACATGAATTGTGAGAATTCTTTTTGAAAAATTTAAATATGATAATATCTTTGTTTTGAATTTATTATTGTCACAAAACTCTCTCCACTGAAGTTTTTATTTTATCTCTATATGTAGATTTTTTTTTAAAAAAAATATTTATCATGTGTATAATTTTTATAATAAACTGCATTAAGTATAATCTAGTTATTCTCATTTATATTTAGAAGATATAAACAATACAAATTCGATTGATTAATTATTAACAAATATTTTTTCCTTGAATGAGTTGTACTCTTCAACTATTTTTTAAAGTAGTTCATTGGTAGAAAAACATGAAAAAAAATAGTGTAAAAATTTTATAATCTGTGTATTATATGGTCTCATTTTTATGACAACAAAATTGAAATAAAAACACTAACTTTAATAACTTTCTTAGTTAAAATATTTGTCCCCTTGTATGATGTTTATATTAACATAATGAAAAAAATTAACTAATTAATTAATGACAAATATATGTATTATATATGAGTTATAAGCTCCAATCATGAAAAATTTCAGAGTTTTATGTCGATGTTATTTAAAAAAATACTAATTTTGATGTAACTAAATATCACTAGAAGGGGGGTTGAATAGACATTTTGCTGTTTAAAAATAATTTTCAAGAGATTGTAAAACTATCCTCTCATTGAGGATGGATTTTTTCAACCCTTTAGTTTTAACTTAAGCAAAAGAGTAAAAGAAGAATATGAGAGAGACACACACAATTTTATACTGGTTCACCCAAAGATGGCTACGTCCAGTCCTCACACCATTGTGAGATTTCACTAACTTTCAAACAGATCAACATCACGCTGATGATGATTACAAAGTGTGTATTCTTTAGCTTCATCAAGCTTACAATCAATTTTCAAATATTTCCAAGCTTCACTCACATGGAAATTACAAAGTAGTATGAGAGTGATTGAACATTTTCAATTTTTGTAGAATTATTCTTACCAATAATACTTGTTCCTTTTATTTGAGCTTTATCATTATTACCAAATGTGACCGATCCTCCATCCTTTATCTCCAATGACATGAAGCATTTGCTTATCCCCTGTCATATGCCTTGAGCAACCACTGTCCAAGTACCAAGGCTTTCTTTTGTTGATTAGAAGATGAACTTGTATTAGAGTTTAAAAGAGACTTAGGTACTCATATAGCATTGGGTCCTTGTTGGTTAGTGTTTCCTCTTGTGAGGACCTTCTTTTTGTGATAACAAATAGACTCATGGTGCCCATGTTTACCACAGAATGAGCATGTTGCTTTTTCATTGTTAGCTTTCTTCTTAGCATGACAAATTTTGGAAGTATGCCCAAATTTTTTGCAAAAAGTGCATTTTGGCCTATCCTTTTGTTTTTTAGGCAAGAAAAAATTTTCATACAATTTCTGTTTTTGAGAACTTTTAAAACCAATACCAGCCTTCTCAAATATTCCAGATTGAGACCCCATTATCTTTTAAAATGTTTCTGTAGATTTGACAAAGTTGGAAATATCATTTTTTAGTTCCCTAACCTCAGTTTTCAAAATTTTCTTTTCTGTATCCTCGTCAGGAGGATAAGATTCAACTATTCTCTTGATAAGAATTTTTTGAAAGTGAGATTGCTGTAAATCTTGAATGATTTTAACATATTCATCATTCTTTTTTCGAAGCTCCTCATTTTGTTTCTTTATCTCAACAAGTTGGTTTTTTTGAAACATGCATGTTTGAGATAAAGTGTATGAGTCATTTAAGAGGCTATCAAATTCAATTTCTAGTTTTTCACAATTAGGACATAGATGAGAAATATTTACCTTTTCAATTTCTGATTTTGCCATGAGACATAGGTTGGCCTCTTCTTCCTTTTCTTGCTCCGAGGATGACTCATCACTATCATCCCAAGTGATCATCATGGATTTGTTTTTGTATGGAAATTTTCTAGAGTTCCTTTTGTTGAGAGGACACTTAGTTTTATAGTTTCCCATCTTGTTGCATCCATAACAAGTTATTTGGCTTTTGTCAATTTTTTCTTTTTGAGGAGATCCTCTATTCTGTCCTCTTCTGTTTAACATCCTCTGAATTTTTTTTGGAAATCAGAGCGAGGTCATCCTCATCCTCAGACAGAGGATACTCTGCGTTTTCCTTTGTTATGACATATTCATTCTTCTTGGACGATGAACTTTCTATTTGGCTGGTTTTTAGAGCAATCATTCTTCTCTTTTTGTTTGGTTTATCAGCCAACAACAATGGTTCATCAGCTCTTAGAGTTCCAACCAAATCTTCTAATTTCATGTTGGTCAAATCTCTTGCTTCTGTAATGGCAGTTACCATTGGCCTCCATTCTTTTGGTAAACTTCTTAGAATTTTTCTTATCCTTTCTTGAATGGAGTATATCTTTCCAAGAGATCTCAAGTTATTTAATATGATGGTTAACCTTGAGAACATTTCATCAATAGTTTCATCCTCCTTCATTTCGAATAGTTTGAAATCTCTTACTCCTATGTCTATCCTTGCTTCTTTTACATGGCTTGATCCTTCATGATGAATCCTTAGAGTATCCCAGAGCTCTTTAGCGATTTTGCATTCTTCAACTCTGTCATACTCTTCCTTGCTCAAAGCACACGTTAGAAATAAATGAGATTTAGAGTTTAGGAGTACCTTTGCATTTTCATCAGCCGTCCATTGTGCTTGAGGTTTCTCATCGAAGGTTGCGTCTGCGTTGTTGGTTCTGATGACATGGTCTCCATTTTCCACCACAGACCATATGTTGTTGTCTTGTGATATGAGAAATAGCCTCATCTTACCTTTCCAGTGGTTGTAATCTGTACCATCAAAGTAGGGAGGTCGGTTGGATGATCCTCCTTCAGGAATGTACTTAGCTTTTGACATTTTTCTTTTTGGATCATTTTCTCTTACACTGTTAGGTGTATTTTTTAGAGAACCTTGCTCTGATGCCAATTGATGTAACTAAATATCACTAGAATGGGGGGTTGAATAGGGATTGTAAGCAAAAGAGTAAAAGAAGAATATGAGAGAGACACACACAATTTTATACTGGTTCACCCAAAGATGGCTACGTCCAGTCCTCACACCCTTGTGAGATTTCACTAACTTTCAAACAGATCAACCTCACGCTGAGGATGATTACAAACTGTGTATTCTTTAGCTTCACCAAGCTTACAATCAATTTTCAAATATTTCCAAGCTTCACTCACAAGGAAATTACAAAGTAGTATGAGAGTGGTTGATACTTAATACTTTCTCAAAGGATATACAAAGATATAGTGTAGGATCAAAGAAAGTATGAAGTGAGGATGTGAGTTGCTCTTGATAGCTTTAAGATGCTTGATCTTTTTATGCAATTGCGTTGTGTGTTTTATGATGAAGAGCTTGCTGCATTTTATAGAGGTCCAAGCTCTTTGATGACCGTTGGAACTCATTTTCAAAGGATCCAAGGTTTTTCATCATAATTACAGAACTGTCATTCAGTTTGTTAGGCCAGGCAGAACCCATCCTCACGTATGCAGGTCAGCTTCCTTGAAACTTGATCTTGAGATGTCTTTGTCTATTCTCTTTTATCAAGAGTGCAAAGTTGTTTCTTTGACCATGTGAGCTGCAACCTTTTCAAAAAGCTTTAAGGACTAGGTTGATTTCAACTTTTGAGGTGATGTTGACAAGAGAGAAAAAGCCACCCTATTACATAGGATTGTCATACTCAGTCCGAGGATCAGATCTGGCAGCAATATGTGATTGTTTATTCTTGGCTTGTTTGAAGTTGCCTTTTATTTACTTGACTTCTTCATGTATTAAAATGTGCAAGCCCAATAAATGATCTGATTTTAGCCTTTGCACATGCTTGATGAGTTGCTTTCAACTTTTGTTGGTCCATCCTCAGCCTATTCTATCATCCTCTTAGACTTATATCTAGTTGTTCTTGTCCTTTTTCTTTTGGCCTTCTAACTTCTTTATTTCAAATACTTTTACTTATTCATTCTTTGACTTTATTGTTCATTTCTTTAATGAATAAAAGCATTTGTACTAGTGAGGTCATAACTTGGGCAGATCTGGAGATTTTCTACTTTGCAGCCCATCCTCACGTGGTTCATCTTGATCATATGCCATCCTCACGAGGTTTTCCATACTCAGGCCAGAATCATATTTTCCTTCTTTTTGCCTTAATGATTAATAACTTATTGTCTTATATGAATACACTCAAGAGCACATGTTGGTCATTAACCACAATCATAATCTCTTAAGTAATTTTGTTATCATTAAAATCATTTGAGTGATTTTGTCTCAACAAATTTCAATTAATTTTTTAGTGACAAATATTTATCTCTTATATAATGATTATGATAGTCTCAAATAAGTAAATTCTAATTATTCTCATTTTTTTAGAAAATATCATAAAAATACCCAATTTAATTAATTGTTTAATAACAAATATTTATCCCGTGTTTGAATTATACATTCCTAATGTTTATTATGAAAGAACAAGAAAATTATAATTAGTGTATTATGAATGTTTTCATTTTATACTGACAATATTTAAAAAAAATACAAATTTAACTACTTCTTTAGTAATAAACGCTTATACCCCTTTTATGGTATTTATAAAAACTCAAATCACAATATAATAATTATTCTCATTTTTTATTTCAAAAGTGCAAAAAAAAACACTAAATTTAATAAATTGATTAATGACAAATATTTATCTCATGCATGAATTCTACATTTTAAAGGCTTCTTTGGTCGCTCTTTTTAAAACTTGAACACCAATATTATCTTAATAAACTTTTCAAGTAAAATATTCAATTCTTTAGTTTTTTAATTTTATTTTTTACGAAAATGAAATTCAACTAGTTGGTTGCAATTTTGAAGTAAATGTTTTCAAAATTTAACTAGGTCTCAATTATTATTGTAATAAAAGGAAAAAAATTGTAGTATATATTAATTCTTATTTGAATATTATTTTTTCTAAAAAAATGTTTTAATTTTTTTTTAAAAGTAAATAGATATATTTCGAATATGGTCTTATTTGTATCGATGATAGAATTTCGAATACTACAAATGTAATTTTTTTTCATAACCAATTATTATCTTTAAATTCAAATGAAAGAATATGCTCATAAGTCAACTTAAATTTCTAATTCAAATTTTCAAAATTGAAATCAATATAAGTAAATCAGTATAATAATTAATTGATTTAATGCATAATATAAAATTCATACTTTGAAATGAGCAATGTACAATTAATTGTTTTAATGCACAATATGAAATTTCTTTTTTCATATGGTGCAAATAAGTTTGGCGTGGAGTTTAAATTTTAAAATGCATCTAGAATATTTCTTGATATATGAGTTTGAATTTCGAAATGCATCGAGAATATTCCTTGATATTAATTCTAGTGGTTGATTTTTTTTATATTCTAGTGGTTGATTTGATTACAACTGTTTTATGATTTTGAGAAGATCTCCCAAATTATATTTGACTAATGGACTTAGCAGAATTGTCTAATCCTTTCATGGTTAATAAAATATGTATTTTCACTTGAGAGATAACTAATGATTTGAAGTAAAAATCATGTCAGGTTTACTCTTGAATACAGAACCACTCATTTAATAATAATGTAGATTAATCTGCGATAAATATTTGTTTTATATAACTCATATAATAAATTATAATTAATGTCCTATAACTTTCCGACAATCTCACATTTTTACCAAAGGCAAACACAATAATAATATTATAATACACCTTTATCTTTTAAGTAACTATAACCAATAAAAAATATTTTATTAAATAAATAAATATTCAAAATACTTAGTAATAATCAATTACATATTTATCTTTAAAATATTTGATTGTGACAAACATTAACCTTATGTATGATTTGTAAAGTAAATTATAACTAGTGTATTATATATATGTATTGAATTTGTATTTTTTTTATAGAAACGTCATCATCAAATAGATAAAAATAGTTTATCTATTTAATACTATTTTTGTATAATTACTTTTATAAAGTATGTTGATATTCAAGATACACACAAATAATCAAATAAATATTTATCTCTTAAATGTCTCATGTATATGTTCTTTTAAATAATTGATTAATGTCAATTATTTATTTTACATGAATTAATTTGAAAAATCGGGAAAATTTTAGATTTTAGTTTTGCTGAGTTTAAATTAGGATTGACGATGAAAATATTTACAAAATTAAAAAAATAAAAAATAAATCAAACTTGACACCCAAAAATAAAAAAATGATTATCTTGTTATGAAAATATATAAAAAACTAATTTGTTATTTTTGTATAACTTAAAAAACTACAATATGCATTTTTCGTAATTATTATATTCGTTATTCATTTTTTATTAAAAGTTATTTTTTATTAAAAATAGTAAGAGTCCACGGTTGAAAGAAATGAACAATATTGCTAGGTTTCCACCCATATATTGTTATAAGTATATAAAATTTAAAAATTAAATAAGACAAAATTAATAAATAATAATATGAAAATTATATGCAAACAAAAAAAATATCAAATGCTTTTGGTTGAGATCTTCTGGATCTTACGAACACAATAGACATAGTGGTAATTAATAAATAATTAAGCGTTAAAAAAATAATTATAAATTTAAAGTAGTAAATTTTTTACTTTTTGTTTACGTTTAATTTGTTCATAATAATACTTGACATTATTTTGTAATTTTGCACTTACACTTTTAACATTACATTAAAAATATTTAGATGAACTTTACATGAAATACCTAAAGTATTTATATTTTAGATGCCTATTTTGAATTGATTAAAATAATTATTTAGTAATGTTGGTAAACTTTAAAAAGTTTAACTTTTTTTTTTTTTTTATGATATTTTTGATTGTGTCTTCTAGTATTATCATGAATGATCATATATTATTAAAAAAAATTATGTTTATTACTGCAGTGAACTCTAAAAGCAAAACATTGAACCAAAAAATAATTAATCGGAGAAATAGGTATATTTGACTAGAGTAAAAAAATATAAGTTAAGTATATGTCCCAATTTCTTTTTACTTAGGTTTCATAATTTATAAAATACTATTAATCTTTTTTAATTTTAATAATATATCAAATAACTTTTATTTATATAAAAATTTATATGTATTATTTATATAATATAAATTTTCGATTGAAAAAAAAAATTAAATTAAATTAAAAGAAATAAACAGATTTATATTTACATTGACAGAGAAAAACATGAATCGAGAGTATTCAAACTGGTCTACTAAACAACTCTCAAATTCTTCTTAAAATTTGTCCCATTTCACGAGATACGTGGCACTACTTCATTAACCTCATTTTCATACAATATTAGTAGCTTCTTTCCCTTCTAAAGTTTGTGACTAATTTAACTTCATTTATTGTAATAAAAATAGGTTCGGAAACAGGTTAAACCAAGAAACAAATAGAACACACCCTTGCTGTCACCACTAGTTTATTAATAAGTGAATGTGTATTTCATTCCTTTCTTATTTCTATTGCTCCCTGCGAAGAGTAAATAACAATGATTAATTACTTCTTGTATACCCTCATAAAGATCCTTTTTTCCAAAGATATATGATTTCTTGCTACCAACCTCCATTGCATTTGTATAAATTGATACCGCTAATATTCTCTTCATCTCATTCTATTGCTTAACCATTAGGAGTTGGAGAAATGGGATCTCTGGCTATACTTTTTGTCTGTTTAGTTTCATTATCAGGTAAGTTTGAAACAGGCATTTTTTTTTCTGCTAAAGTATCTTATTTAATTAAACTATATGCAATTTTTCCAATTCTACAGGCGCAAAAGCTTATAGCAACATTGGTGTGAACTATGGCGTGCTTGGGAATAATCTACCATCTCCATATCGGTCCATTGAATTACTAACAATAATGAAAGCGGCCCGTGTGAAGCTCTACGACGCTAACCCGGATATTTTAAGGCTTTTATCAACCACAAAGCTCAAAGTTTCCATTATGATCCCAAACCATGAAATCTCAGGGATTGCTGCAAACCAAAGCATAGCAGATGAATGGGTGAGGAACAATGTAGTTCCTTTCTACCCCAAAACCATGATTCGCTTCTTGCTTGTGGGAAATGAAGTGCTAAGCTACAATTCAGAACAAGGACACAAAATGTGGCATGATCTTGTCCCAGCAATGAGAAGCATTAAAAGATCTCTAAAATCTCTGAACATCAGAGACATCAAAATTGGCACCCCATTAGCCATGGATGTTTTACAATCAACCTTTCCACCTTCACGCGGCACATTCCGATCCGACATTAGAGACAGTGTGATAGTACCAATGCTCAAGTTCTTAGACAGAACTAAATCATTTTTCTTCATTGATGCATACCCATATTTTCCATGGTCACAGGACCCAAACAATATTAACCTCGATTTCGCTCTGTTCAGGGGAAATTTCACCACAAGAGACCCTGGTAGTGGCTTATTATATAGCAACCTGTTAGACCAAATGCTTGATTCCCTCATCTTTGCCATGTCAAAACTCGGGTACACAAACATCCAACTCGTAATATCAGAAACAGGATGGCCAAACTCGGGCGACATTGAAGAACCAGGTGCAAACATTTTCAATGCACCTACATACAATCGCAATCTCATTCAAAGAATGACAACAAAACCACCAATTGGAACCCCAGCTAGACCCGGGGTCACCATACCAACCTTCATCTTCTCACTTTTCAATGAAAATCAAAAGCCAGGTCCAGGAACAGAGCGACACTGGGGTTTGTTAGAGACAGACGGAACCCCAATTTATGATCTTGACTTAACAGGGAAAAAACACATCACAGATTTTGCATCATTACCAGCTCCAGAGAATAATGTACCATTCAAAGGAAAGGTGTGGTGTGTTGCGGCCAAAGGAGCAAATGAAATAGAACTGGCATCAGCTTTGTCCTATGCCTGCAATGAAGTAAACATGACTTGTGAAGCACTTTCACCAGGAAATGAATGCTATGAACCAGTTTCAGTCACAGACCATGCAAGTTATGTGTTTAGCACATTTTGGGCTAAGTTTAAAACAACCGGAGCCACTTGCTATTTCAATGGATTGGCTGAACAAACAACCAAAGACCCTAGTAAGTTTCTACTTTTCGATCCTAATGTAATATGATTTTTGCATTTGGATAACATTATATACCTGTTATTGTCACAGGTCGACCTTTTTGCAAATTTCCAAGCGTTACAATCTAGATACACAAAGGTTTATGGTTCATCAAAGAAAGACTCCTTTGAATTGGGGGGGGGGGGAAATAATAATGAGATTTTAACGGTTCAAAAAAAAAAGGACCCTTTGGATGGGGGGGGGGGGGAAATAATCATGAGATTTTAACAGATATCAGAAGCAGTGCGAAAATAGTTTTGTTTTGACAATAATTGTATGATTCAATATACAAATTAGGCTTATCCAATTTTATATCATTGGAATTGTTACAAAACAAATCAACTATTGACAGGAAATTAAACTTTACATAGTCAGCTGATTCTTGTAAATTTTTACAATTATAAATCTTTAAAACAAACGAAATTAAAATGAACAAATCAAAATTTCGGTGTTTAAGTATACTTGGATTTTAATGCTTCAAAATATATATAGATAGCGTGTACGAAATCGTTAATGTATCATTAGAATCAATAAAAAAAATCAGGGTTTCATACGAGACATTTTCAATATATCCACAAGCAAGGCAGAGAATCTAGAGCATAAAACCAAGCTTCAATTACAGAATCTAAAGAAAACAATTGAAATAATTGATCAAAAGATAAATGATTCAATTGATAAAGCATTGAGCACAAGTACAATATTTCAGGAATTAATAACAACGGTTTGTGATTAACCACATTTTGAAACTATCTACACAAACCCTAACAGAGAAATGAACAAGAAAATCAAGCACGTTCGCCTCTAATGCGTCTAGCGAGCTGAATATCCTTCGGCATAATAGTAACACGCTTGGCGTGAATTGCGCAGAGGTTAGTATCCTCGAAGAGACCAACGAGATAAGCCTCGGCTGCTTCTTGAAGTGCCGACACGGCGGAGCTCTGGAAACGAAGGTCAGTCTTGAAATCCTGTGCGATCTCACGGACAAGACGCTGGAAGGGAAGTTTACGGATCAAAAGCTCTGTGCTCTTCTGGTACTTACGGATCTCGCGAAGAGCAACAGTTCCTGGCCTGAAACGATGTGGCTTCTTCACACCTCCGGTTGCCGGAGCAGACTTACGAGCGGCTTTTGTTGCCAACTGCTTTCTGGGCGCCTTCCCGCCGGTGGACTTGCGAGCGGTTTGTTTAGTACGTGCCATTGTTAAATTCACAGCTAATCTGTTTCTAACAGTTAAGAGCCTAAGTCTTAGTTGTATGTGTTGAATTGTTGGTGATGAGAAGAAGAGAGGGAAGGGGTGAACTATATAGTAAGGGTTTTTGTGGGGATTTTGAAATTGGGGTATGTGCGCGAAGTATGAGAGGGAAGTGAATAGGTTGTTGTGATCGTGGCCGTTGATGTTATTGGATAATCCACGGGTATTGTTTCTTTGGAGGTGGTGCGGCACGCGGATTAGTGACGTGGCGTGTGGAGGAGTTTGGAGTGTGTGATGACAATCGTTGATCTGTTAGTGATGGAAGGTTGAGATTAATTGGATGGAGTGACGCGGATCGGGTTAGTCTTGGGGAAGCGAAAATTTGAAGGAGAACCCATGTTTTGGCGGGTTCAGGGTTATTTTATTTGGCAGCTTCTCAAAATGGAGCTCGTGATAAAAATAAAAATAAAATAAATAAAAAAACAGAATGTATTGGGCTTTGAACTCCTTCCCCCACATTTATTTTTAGTGATAGATAAGTGACTAAGAATTTTGAAGATTAAAAAAATATAAGCATAACTCCTTTTGCGATTCTTTAATTTAAATTCAGTCATTTATTTATATTTTTTTATTTAACTTTTATTTAATTTTAGATAATAATTTAATTATTTATATCTTAAAATATTAACAATTTTATTATTTTTTTATAAAAATTTAAATTTTTAAACAAAATCCATAAAATTAATTATCATCTTCAATATTATACAAATTTCATCAAATTCATTCTTTATTTGATTAATTTGATGTTGTTAGATATGAAAATATAAATTTATTTGAATATTTGAGTTATGCATTTAATGAATATATGAATTTTCTTGAAATTTGTAAGACTCTGAGTGTTAATTTCTAATTTATGCATTTTTGGGGAATTTTGTGTTGAAATTTTGAGGCTTTTTAGCCAAGTTTATTGGTATTTTGGGCGTTATATGCCAAAAATATCTTTTTGGAGCCCCGATTAAAATTATTCGTTGATGAATAATTTTATTTATTTACGGTGAATCTTTTGTCGAAAGAAAATTTTTCTGAGATGCAGTGTTTTTCATAAAAAATCATCTGTCGATTAAATTGCAGCGAGAAGGTATTTTTTTGGGGAAAAAATGGTTTGAGAAGTGATGTGAGGCAACGGATGAAATAATGTTTTTTAAAATACCTAGATATTTGTTTGGTTTTAATATATATATTTATATAATATATATATATATATGTGTGTGTGTGTGTGTGTGTGTGTGTGTGTGTGTGTAGGAAAAGGAAAGGAAGGAAAACAAAAAGGAAATAAAAGTAAATATTTTCCCTGCCTCGCAAACGTATCCTCCTTATTTCTTCTCTATTTCGGAAACAAAGAAAATCGTGTTAGTGGTTTTCAAAATCGTCAAACACAAATCCTTACTTTCCTTCTAAAACTAAGCTCCCTTGTGAGAAGTGACAGAAGGGAAAATTGCTCATTGCCACGTTGCGGTGCTAGTGAGCTAGTTTTTCGAAGTGATGACGAGAGCATAAATTTTACAGAAATTAATCGCAGTGTCGTAATCGGCTATTAATACTACCGTTAAGGTAAATGCTCCTTCCAAATTTCTAGATTGCATATAGGACTCAATATGTGTATTTGTGGAGTTTGAAATTGATGAAGTTTATGTGTGTTGTGGTAATTGAATTTGGTGATTTATGGTTTAAATTTATGGAATTTAAATAGATATAATTTGGTGTGAATTGGCGGTAAATGAATTTATGTGTGTCTGTGGAAAATGAGTTTGAGGTGAATTATGTGTGAATTTGTGGAGATTGAATATGGGTGATTTATGTTTGAATTTGGGGATAATTTAATTTAATTATGTGTTCATAATTGATATTACGAATGTTTGATGTGTGTTGAAGTGCGAATAAGTGGTGACGGCGATGGGCCACGATGTTAAGTGCTTACCGCGATGGGAGACGATGTTAAGTGGTGACCGTGATGGGTCACGGGATAGTTTCATGAGTTGACTGGTCCATCTTATCCTTACGAGGATTTAACTGTTGTGTTTGTCCGTGAGAGACTGAACTAGTGTTTGTCAGTGAGAGACTAGACTCTAGTAAATCGTGTTTGTCTGTGAGAGACTACACTCTAGAAATCGTGTTTGCCCGTGAGAGACTGCACTGGTGTTTGTTCGTGAGAGACTACACTATAGTAAATCATGTTTGTCCGTGAGAGACTGCACTTGTGTGTGTTCGTGAGAGACTACACTATATAAATCATGTTTGTCCGTGAGAGACTGCACTGGTGTTTATCCGTGAGAAACTACACTCTAGTAAATCGTGTTTGTCCGTGAGAGACGACACTCGTGTTTGTCCGTGAGAGACTACACTCTAGTAAATCGTGTTTGTCTGTGAGAGACGACACTCGTGTTTTTCCGTGAGAGACTACACTCTAGTAAATCGTATTTGTCCATGAGAGATTGCACTAATGTTTGTCCGTGAGAGATTACACTATAGTAAATCGTGTTTGCCCGTGAAAGAGTGCATTTGTGTTTGTCCGTGAGAGATTACACTATAGAAACCGTGATGGTCTGTGAGAAACTAAACTCTTGTGAATCGTGTTGGTCTGTGAGAGATTGCACTCTTGTAAATTGTGTTGGTATGTGAGAGATTGTACTCTTGTAAATCGTGCTGGTATGTGAGAGGCTGTACTCTTGTAAATCGTGTTGGTATGTGAGAGACTGCACTCGTGTTAGTTTGTGAGAGACTGCACTCGTGTTTGTTCGTAAGAGACTGTACGTTTAGGATTTACGCCCCTCGCTGAGAGTTTTTGTTTGGAATTGTGGTATAAGACCCGTGATAGGCTACGCTTTAATAAATTGTGTGGGCCTATGATAGGTGGCACATTTGTAATTAGTACTGGTCTGTGAGAGATTGTACAATTACGATTTACGCCTCTCGAGGAGAGTTTTGGTTTAGAATTTCTGGAATCATACATTTTGGAATATACGCATTGCATTAGGGTGTTTGGCACGTGAGTCATGTTTGATATATCGTGATGATAGTATATATATACTCAGTTGTTGTTTGTGATTGTACCGTAATTGTTACGTGTGATAATTGATTTTGTGTTGTAAGTGTTGAATGATTTCGAAACGTTTTCAAAACTGAAAATCTACATTTTTTACAGTTGTATACGAATATGACATCATAGAGTTTGCTACTGACTTACAATTTTGCACTTGTATTCGAATACGACAGCACATATTTTGCCACTGACTTACACTGTATTCGGATACGAGATTTCTGTATTCAAATACGACATGATACTTTTTTCCACTGACTTGCACTGTATTCAGATACGAGTTTGCTGTATTCGAATACGACAGTGCAATTTTGTTAAAAACTTCATTTTTCAACTTGTTTATGCATGTTTGACATATGAAAACCTTTTCAAGGAGTATGCTAAGTTGAAAGGTTATTTTGTGCATTTGAAATTTAAATGTTATGTGATATTTGTTAATTTCGATTGGCGACCGTTTACAATTATTGTGAAAATCTGAGTTTTGCCTTCACATAAGAACCAGGATCATCTTACCGGTTAGTACCTTGGAGATGAGAAGGTAGTTAGACATACCTGACCGAAGTTGTGTCAGGAGGATTTTGCAGGGAGCGTGGAGAGCACCCGAGTTGTATAGTTTTTGTATCATGATCAGATTAGATGGTGGTATAGGGCTAAATGTCTTTCTTTTGTGAATGTATTTATTTCAATTTGGAAGACTGTACATATACATCATATTGTCAGCTTGACTTTTATTTTGATGGGTCATTGTACTACTTTTTGATGCGACGTATGGAAGTAAAAATTATTGGGGCAATGCTTTTGTACATACGTCTGCCAATAATACCCCAAGGGTATAAGCTATGTCTGATATGTCTCATAGCCCCGATGTATTTTGCTGTTTAAATGCATTTTTAATTTCAAAAACTAACTCTACTGCTTGTAAATATTTGTTGACTTTTGTCGTTATGTTACAACTTAAATATTTTATCCAAAAGTATTTTTTTCATAATTTCAGAAATTCAATTTTTGTTTTTTTTTTAAAAAACGGGCTGTTACACAATTAGTATCCAATTTTATGAGTTTTGTTTGAAGATTTTGATGAATTTTTTAAGTTTTTGTAAATAAATGATAACATTGTTGACATTTTAAAATATAAAGAATCAAATTGTTACTTAAAATTAAATAAAATACTAAATTGAAAAGTAAAAAAATTAAAAATAACTAAAGTGTTACCTGAAATTAAGTCAAAGAACTACAATAACAATTATGTCAAAAATATATTTTTCACTTCAACCTTCATTTTTTATTATAAAATACATTATTAGAAACCCACAACCTTTCCAAATAGGGAGCACCTCATAACCTTGAAGACTATAAGCTTGAAAACAATATATAGCTGACTTATCATAAGTGTTTATCATTACTCAATCTCTTCAAAAACAAATACAGTATAATTTAACTTTATACCAATGAATAAATCTTTACGGTATATTCTCAATAGTGTCATCCAATCACAAGGGTTGATTACTTAAATCTCAAAATATTTACACTTTTTGTAAATATTCTCATCAAGATTGTATAAGTGTAAAAGTTATTTCGAATGATTGTGAGACATTGTAAAATTAAGATCGACTTAAAAGAAAATGTGTAAATTTATTGAAGCTAAGGTAATATAATTGTAAAAGTTAATAGTGGCATAAGTGTAAGACGTGAGAGATGAAAAGATTTTCTTAAACATGATGTTGAAAAAATTCACCGAAGTATGAAGTGGACGCGTACAAAGTTTTGTGATTTATAATAATAATGTGTATTAACATTCTATAACACTTTAAAACATTCTATAATTAATATTTTTCAAATTCTTTTAAACTTAGAACTGATTTTATTGAGTATAGATTAATTTTTAAAAAATTAACACTTCAATTTATCACATCTTGTGACTATTATATTTGCTTCCATTGTTCATTTATTATTATTTTTATATCTTAATAAACATCACTTTTTTTAAAACAAATACCTAAAAAATTCTTATTAAATTAGTCTCGCCAACAATTCTATATTATTATACTGCATCACATATTTAATTTTTATTAAGCAGCGCTCGCAAAAAATGAAGAAAAAAATGTTATATATATATATATATATAAAGAAAGGTAGTAATATTAATAAACAAAACACTATTTCATAGACAAGAAATCAAATTGATTAAACTCCATTTATATCCTATAATTAAACTATACATATTATTTTTACACGTGATCAAAGAATAGACAAATCAATATCTTTAGATTGAGATCGTAAAATCTTTATATGTATTATGATAGAGATAATATTTTCAATTTCACATTGTAATAGACTATATAGATTATCTTTCCTCTCAAATTATTCATACCCCTAGTAGTAGTATTTTGACGAGTGAAAAGAATGCTAATAATGGTAAAAATAATATTTGACTATGAAAATGTCACCCTAACATAAAAAGCCAAAACAAAAAACTAATGTCATATAAAGATAAAGAACAATAAAATATCGTGCTTAAACGATAAAATAATTGTTAAAACACGAAATAAAATTAATTATGTAAAAATCATTTATTTAAATAAAATAAGAGAAAAAAATGAATTAAATGTGTAATTTCGAAATAAAAAGTCGCCTTAAATCATATATCTGGTATAAAAAAAAAATATGAGTGATTAGTTTTTGTATGGAGATGATCTACCCACTAGGTTTGAGTTACGTAAGGATGAAAATTCGATAAAGTGTTTCCAATGCCACTAAGTCCAATATTATTATGTTGGCGCAAAAAAGTTAAGCATCTCCGTCGGTTGTGGGCGTCGTAAGAGAGAATAGAGGATTATGTGCATCCAGTCAAAAACATGCACGTCCTGTATCCATCCATATGACTGATATGAATGATAGGATTGTAACCATTAATCACCCTCCTTTATCCTATAAAGCTCATCAAAATTCCTAAACAAGCATCAAAATGAGAATATGTTTGATGGTAGTGGAAGTGTACTTTATTCCTTCCTTACCTCGATCATCATTCACATATTGACCTTATAGGCTAATACAAGAATTTCATTTTTATTTACCAAAAAAGGAATCACCTTTTTTATTTTCCTTTTGTTTAAATGTTCGTGGGGTTCTATACTTTTGTTCCATTTTTTCTTCTCCTTTGTGAGCTCGTCGAGTTACCACGCCTAATAGTTTTTTTTTTTTTAAACAAATGGGAAAATGACGAAAACAAAAATATTATGAAATAAAAAGGAAACCAAAAATATCGAAAGTTTTTATTTCTCTCCTTTAATTGTTGAAATATACTTTGACCAAAATGGACATTTAAGAAGAAGCTATCATCTATTATTCCAATATTATTATTGATTGGTAGCCATGCCTAAAAAACCACTTATCATCCGTTAATAATGTTTGCATGCTTGCATCCACGCTTACATTTGTATACACATACATATCATTAAACAATAAATACCACTTAAGAAAAACTAAATGACCCTATTATAGATTTTAGTAGAGGTGAAAATAGATTAGGTCAAATTAAATTTAAATTTTGTAAAATATGAAAATGTCATATCAAAAAGTTTAAAGTCTAAATTTAATTTGTGACATGCCATATATTTTTTTAGGCATGACTCAATCATTTATAAAAGTCTATAGTTTGTTAGTAGTTAAAAAACATCTTTTATATTAATATTTTTAAATTATCAGTCAGACATATTTTTGAATAGATTAATAAATTAATAGTTAATTAGATTAAATATTTTTTTTAAAATAGCATGTTAAAGAATTTGATTTTTAAATAATATTATATTTTAATTTAATTTTATTGTAATATATTTAAATATGACAAAAATTAATGTAAATATAATATAATTCAATTATCAAAAAGATTGATAAATTTATAATTTAATATAAAGTTTAAAATTTACTATATTATAATAATATTAATAAAAAATATCATATATATTTATTTAAATAAACCGGATGATAAAACAAAAATAACTTTTATATAATCTATAGTCTGGTTTTTTAATTAAAAAAGTTCGTAGAAAAACACAAATTTATCTGTTTTGAAAAAATAATCTTACATATATTTATCGAACCTATTCCACCTCTAATTTTACGCTAATTAAAACTAAGCAATTTTTTTCCTAGTCTAGTATCGATACAGCTATCAATTTCCCTTTTTTCCATCGTAAACCGTCAATTTTTTAAAAACATATCTTTAGGTTGTTATTCCAATTATAATAATTTATGTAGTTATTTTTGTTTGGTATAATTTGTGTGATGAATTGTTAAATTACAATATAATTAATTTAAATGTTGTTGTATAAAAAATAAAATAATTTTTTATATTTTTTATCGAATATTTAATTTGAGTTGTTATATGTATTAAGATTTATGTTAGTCTTTTGTATTTTGAAATGTATAAAATTAGTCACTTTTTGATTGTATATTAAATAAAAATGGAAAAATATGATCCATATCGTTAACTTTAATAACTGTATAGGAAAATAATTTGTCCACAAATATAGGAATAGTTTCAAATAATTAGGTATATTTTCTAAATATACTCCTTTTCGACACTATAAATTTATCTTAAAATATAAAAAATTAAATTAAGATATTAAGATATTAAAATACAAATATTATTTTATAAACATCTATACTTACATTGAACATATCAATCTAAAATTTACTATTTAGTATTCGTGAAAATGAAGAAAGAAAATAGTAATTTTGTTCGAGGTGATATATTTATTCTCTCAATTGACATTTTAAATAAGTTGTCTTGAAAATAATAATAACAATTTAAAAACAATTATAAATGTCAATTGAAAGGTAAATTACATGGCCTCGTATAGCTATTGCTAACATTTTTTTTTTGTGTTTTATATTTAGAATATTGTGAGAATGACTGATATTTATTAATTTTAAAAGATAAATTAAATATTAAAAAAAAAGTTAGTAAAAGATAGAAGATGAATAATATGTTTATAGAAAAAAAAGGAAAATTAGTAATTGGCAGTATCAAAATTGATTCTTGAGTGCAATAGTGTTTGCTTTATTGGCTCAGAATTTCAGCAGACAAAGGAGGGAGAGAAGAGAAGTCACCAACACAAAAACTCTCTCTTGATTCCTTTAAATATCACTTTCCTCGCCTTCTCAATTTTTGGAAAAAACAGACATACAAAACTGAACAGAATCCCAGGTAACCACTCTTCTTCTATCCTAAAACCTAGCCAAAGATCACACATTTCCATCGATCTGCAACACCTCTTTGTTGTTCCTTTCGTTCTGCGATTTTTCCATCCAAATTTGGTTTTGTATTTTACATTTCTCACTCAATATATTTACTTGGTCGGTTCTACTTCACTTTTTTTTTGCTGTGTTTGCTCGAGTTTTGTTTTCGTTGTTTTTTTTTCATAATTAAAGTTTATTTTTTATGCTTAACTTTGTGTTTTGGGTCAGATTATTTGCACCATGGGTTTTAGATGATTAGATTGTCTTGATCTATGTTTAGGGTTTATTTTTCACCAGGAAATTTGTCTGTGTTCATAAATCATACCCTTGCAATTATTGGTTAATTAGCTGTAATTGGGGCAAATTCAACTTAATTCTCTCTCAGGTGGGGTTGTTAGATTCCCTGTGTTAGTTTTTTAGGGTTGTGAATGGTATGAGCTGGAATATGCTTTTGATCATGATAATAACTTTACATGTTAGGTGTGTGCATTTTTTGGGTTATTCTCTCACTTTTTGTATGTTTTACCTGTGGTGGACTGAAACTGAGTTGTTATATTTGTGAGTGTAGGGTTTTGTAGGAAGAGCTTCAGGTTTGAGTATGAAGAAGATTTCCAAGAACAGCTGCAAGTCTGCATCACACAGGCTTTTTAAGGACAAGGCAAAGAACCGTGTTGATGACTTGCAGCTGATGTTTCTGGATTTGCAGTTTGCAAGGAAGGAGAGCCGGACTGTCGATGCTGCAGTCCTTGAGGAACAAGTCCATCAGATGCTTCGTGAGTGGAAGGCCGAACTCAATGAGCCGTCTCCTGCTTCTTCTTTGCAGCAAGTAAGATCATGTTTATGTGCTGTTGTTTTTAGCTTCAATGCAACTAGTAACTTTGTTTGAGATAACTGTCATGGTTGTGCTTGTTTCTAACTGTCATTTTTCATGTTGTGATGGACACATGTGAAATTGAATCGCAATATATTAGTGCTAAAGCTGTGATTGTGAACTGTGGTGTTTGTGGGTGAATTTAGGGTGGAAGTCTGGGATCATTCTCCACCGATATCTGTCGGCTTTTGCAGCTCTGTGAGGAGGAAGATGATGCCTCTAGTCCTTTAGTTGCACCTAAGCCTGAACCTAATGACCAGGCTCTGCAGGCTGAGGGTAAGGTCATTTTTCAAGAGGTGAGTTTCTTTTTCCCTTTGCATGTATGTGGCATTAGCTGCTTTAAGTTCTCTCTCTCTCTCTCTCTCTCTCTCTCTCTCTCTCTCTCTCTCTCTCATGTTTCTCTATTTTTACTAGGTGCATTGCTTTAACTTCTTATTTACATCATAGTCTCATACATCCTTTATAAACAGTAATATCATGTAATGTAAACTGAAAAGGTTGTTGTGTGAATTTGTCTCTTCTCCTCCAGATAATGGTGATATGATACTTCCAATTTTAATTTGTTTTCACTGATCATTTAGTAGGGTCGTAACATTCAGTGTGAGAAACAAGGTTTATATTTCTGTTGTATTTGAATTGAATAAATGTATGCTTATTTAGTTTAAAGTTCATTACTCCTTCCTTGAAATTTGAATAGCATCTATTATCTATTATTTATATAGAAGCCAAATAAATGGTACTTTCACATAGAATGCCAAAAAGTGCAATGTGTATGCATCGGTAGCAGTTTCTCTATCCCCTCTGCTTTAGTTTGTTTTCCTCATATTCTCATTTATTTATTACATCTTTCTGTGGGTTGAAGGGTAAGGAGGAAGGGGGTTATGACTTACGAGAGATGGGGGGAAATTGGGCTGGTGGGTAGCTATCCTACATCTTGGGTGCCTTGTTGTAGAATTAACAGTACTTTATGGTATGTTGATGCAACTCGAACTTGTTTTGACTATCCTTAACATTGTAATTGAATCATGTGGATTGCAATTTGATTCATGTGATTCAATGCAAGTCTTCACCCAATCAATACGGTTTCTGTGGAGTATCATTTTGTCACTGGAAGTGCATGTTGAATTGCTTTGTTCATGTGAATCGCTTGAATCTCTGTTCTTGTGTGACTCCGGTGTACAAACCTCACAGGGATAATGAGCTAACCATCCACTGTGTGGCAATGGTTGGTTGGGCCAGAATCTCATCAGTGGAGAGTTCTATGAATATAGTAGCCCAAAGACAGGCTCAAGTTTTTTCCATCACTTGATGGAGGACATAGGCATGTATCAGTGCGCGAGAGTGTGTGGCTAGTCTGGGAACCAGCAATAGTGAGCCTCTGCTGGTTGGTATTGGACGGCTTGACGCTTGCAGTGAGAGTAGTGGGGCCGATGGGAGGTGAAATGCAACTTGGATTTGTGGATCTACATGTGTTGGAAAATAGAAGAAATAGAAGAGGTAGTTGAAAAAAAAATGAGGGCTAGGTTTTCGAAGTTTGAAAGAGAACACGGAGAAACCCAATAATTGATGTGATAGAAAATAAGGAGATTAATGTGCATAAAAAATGATTTACTTCTTTGAATGTTGTTTTTTTATAGTTTATTAGTTTTAATGATTGATCATCAATCTTGTGATTCATTATAAATTTCTATCCATAATTCAGAAAACGTTTCCTGATTTGTGATTGGATATCTATAAATCTTCTTGCGTTGTCCATGATAAACCCAATCCTTTGTATGTGAAAATTGAGTTGTTAGTTCCATCTACTTGGAGTTGGAGCTCCTGAGTACATACTTTATAGTTCAAAGCTTAATGCAGTTTTTTACTAAAAATAGATGGTTTGTTTATTTTACCTAGTGATTCGAAAAAAGAGAGGCTCTGATGGTTTGGTTATTCCTTAGAGTTTATGCTAGTTTGGTTTTAAAGATTGACATATATTTCTCCAGATAGCAACATCTTCTCCCGCACATTGTACTTTTATCAATATTTCAATGCTGAGCTGGTTTCATTATCGGGTCTCACGTGTGTAATTGTAATAACTTTCCTGGCTTAATTCTAAAACAGGGCCAACAGCAACATAATTTCCCGTTGCTTGATGAACGCAAACATTCGACATCTGGAGTTCAAAACGTGGCAGCTAGCAACCAGGAGGGGCCTGCTTTAGAATATCATCAGTTTGATTTACATCAGGACTTCGATCACAGCTTATATACTGGTTTCAATGGTACAGGTTACTGTGAGGAGGATGCTATTCCTCATATATCTAGCTATCTACCAAGTGTATGCCCTCCTCCTTCTGCTTTCTTGGGCCCAAAATGTGCACTTTGGGACTGTCCAAGGCCTGCGCAAGGGTTGGACTGGTGTCAAGACTATTGCAGTAGCTTTCACGCTGCTCTAGCTTTGAATGAAGGGCCACCAGGTATGGCCCCAGTTCTACGACCTGGGGGCATCGGTTTAAAGGATAATTTACTTTTTTCTGCTCTTAGTGCAAAGGCGCAAGGAAAAGATGTTGGCATCCCAGAATGTGAGGGAGCAGCAACTGCAAAGTCTCCATGGAATGCGCCTGGTAATTCAATCTGTTAGGATCTTTTCTTTAGTTTACCCACAATTTTATCTGGCTACAAGGGTTGTTTGATCTGTTAAGATTGTTCTTTCTTTAATTATTTCCCATTGTTTTGAATGCAGAGCTGTTTGATCTTTCTGTTCTTGAGGGTGAGACTATTAGGGAATGGCTCTTTTTCGACAAGCCTCGAAGAGCTTTTGAAAGTGGAAACAGAAAGCAGAGATCATTGCCAGATTACAGTGGACGCGGTTGGCATGAATCTAGAAAGCAAGTTATCAATGAATTTGGAGGTCTGAAGAGATCCTACTATATGGATCCACAACCACTGAACCATTTTGAATGGCACCTTTACGAATATGAGATTAGCAAGTGTGATGCATGTGCCTTATACCGTTTAGAACTAAAGCTTGTTGATGGAAAGAAGAACTCGAAGGCAAAAGTAACAAATGATTCAGTTGCTGATCTACAGAAGCAGATGGTAAAGCTCTCTGCTGAGTTTCCGCCTGATAACAAAAGGCCCGCCAAAGGAAGAGCTAAGATTAATGCCAAAGTTAGCATGGGTGGTGTCTATTCAGCTTCAAACAGAGTGACCCCACTAAATGGAACATACGAATATGGGTTAGCTGCACCATATGACTATCTTGTTGAGAACATGGGCGATTATTACGGGACATGATCTACCTTGGAGTGATGTGCAACATGCTTATACATTATTCTGTGCTGCTTCTTTTTTGTTTTGGCCTCCACTATCTGCTTTGCTATTTCTCCCTTCCCCTAGTAACAAGAATCCAAGGCCATTTTTGTTGCCTTGTCAAGATATTGTGAATAGCTCATTCTCATTGGAGTACATCATTGGAAGCTGCTGGATGCTGGATTCTAACTTTAAACTTACAGCAATTGCTGTATGTCATTTATGATTAGCAATTCGTTAGATGCTAGAATCTAATTAGCATCATCGGAATTGCCCTGCTGTTTAGGCTCTATATTTGTGGTTCAGCTTTGACTATATTTCATTTTCCAAATTATGCTAATGTAAGTCATATGCACTATTTTGTGGTAGTAGCCGCAGGACAAACCACAGGTACATAGTATTGGCCGTGTAATAAATTGTTTCAGTTTCCTTTTGAGTAATTTTTGTATGATTCAGGGCATCTTTGAAGCCATCAGTGATATGAGCTGCCTTGTGCTGGATGAATTCCCTTTCTGGTTGAAGTTGTTATCTTCTTTGAGATTTTTGTTCTTTATGAAATCATGCCACCACAAGGTTTATTCTTTATATATTCGTCATTACCAAGATTAATTGTGTTTTAATGCTGTACACATTTTAGTTTTTATTCTTTTAATCAAATAATAATGGAGCCGCAAAACATAGAAGCTTAGGCAGACTGTGATAGCACAAGGCATTTTGAGCCAAAGCAAAATTATTTCATTCCATCGTGAATTAAATTGATGAGAAATAGAAATATCAAAATAAGTATGAAGCTAGCATCTATCAGTGTTCTAGCAATACTACATACTAGCTTGGATGTGAATGAATGTCATCATGTACCCATCAAAATGAGAAGAAAAAAATTGTCCTGCATCCGGCTGCTAGTTTGGGCTCCACGTTACCAGATTTTAAGATGGCATTATAAGGGGTTGATACTTCAACTAAAGTTGAAGTCATTGGAGGAATTAAAAGACGGGTTCAAATCGTCAAATACATGATAAGTTGACGGTTCTATCCTTACAACATAACCGGAAAAGAATGGAACCACTGGCTATAAGAATTGAAAAGGATATAAATTTTATAATAACTTTACTATAAGAATTGAAAAGGATATAAATTTTATAATGTATCAACAAAATTGAAAATAAATTTATATCTAATAAAGATTGCACCGTCGAGACTTGTAAGTCATGGTTGAATGGTTAAATTCAGTTCGATCTAGTTGTGAATGATTAACAACAAACAAACTAGCTGGTTCTTAATACAATCAAATGAACCAACCAGTCCAATCTAGTTCGGGCAGCATTGATCTATTGGAATAGTTGTGTTTAAAATATCCACCATATATTGGTAGAACGCAAAAACAAAAAAGTAGTGCGACGTAGGAATATCGAAATAGAAGCGATACTCTCGATAGGTATAATAATAGTGACTAAAGTTTTGAACTGACAATATGAGAGTGCAAAAGATACTAAGTCCCTTAAATCTGCTTTAACGGCTGTTTGCTGCTTCTACTTTAACGGACGTTCGGTTAGCAAACGGAATTTTGATGTTTTAACGTAACTGTGTTGGGTGGTGTGCAATTTTCCGTGCAATATTAGTATAATCAGATTAGATAAATTTAATATCATCAAGCTATCTTCTTTTATAATAAATAAAAGAAAGCTATCTTCTTTTTGTGACAACTTTAAACCCAATTTCATTTAGCTTTTCTTCACAACAAACTATTGCAAACAAGAAAGAACAAAAAGTTAGATAACAGAACAAAGTACCAACACATATTTTTTTCCTTGTTTCAAATTATTAGTCTGACCCCCCACTGGGTGCTTTAATTAGGTTAGAAAATGAGATCTAACCTCTTTCAGCTACTAGCACATATACTACAAAATTGAAACTAAAATATATGTTTACATATCAGCTTCCCATTGAAGTGATTTCACCTAAATAGACAATTATTTTCATGTTCTTGTGTACAAGCATTACAATCTTTCAAAAACCCACATATGAAATGGACATAAATACAGGCGGAGAAATTATGAAGTTGGATGGTTATTCCATTTACTATTACTAGAAGTGGATCCTTGCAATCACTAAGCACCGTCGTCTTCTACAGTGTTCACCCGTTCACATTCATCAATCCATTCACTGTATCTGCATTGCAATTGAAAAAACTTGAGTCATGTGATTGTATGACGTGGGTGTAAGAGAGAAAGAGAGTAGAGAAGAGGGAGAGATTGGAAGACAAGATTTTCAATTAAGTAATTTAACTACTTACATGTCTATTGCCTCAGATAAAGCTGCAAAGAGAATAAAATACAATATGATTAGCTCTATCGCAATGAATACAGTTTCAGCAGATATGTAAGACAGTAAATATCTCACTTTTCAAGAACACAAATAAGTTCAACCATATTTATTAATAGTTGTGCTATAGTGGTAGTGCATCACATAGCGGCCTACAACCACTGTACAAGGGTTATGATGCAGAGCATTTTACAGTCAGTCATTAGGTAATTACAGTGAAGAAAACTTCCTTAACCCCTCCACTCCCCACCTTTCTGAGTTACCATAGGTATCTCCATGATTTGAGAAACACTAAAAGAAATTGTGTTTAGATGGAAGACGAAAGTGTTGTGAACAGCACCCACTATTTTTAAGGTTGGCAGCACCATGATTAATTTAGAGGATGATAACCCACTATACAGCAATTTCCATTTTGTTATAAGGGCCACAGAGAAGAGTTGAATTTATAATTGATGCTCATCCCAACAGCCCGGAACAATTTATTAGGCTATTAGCATTAATGATCAATGATAAATCTTTTTAAAAAGTTCCCTGTTTTCGAAATGGCAAAAGAATAAGACCAAAGGTCTAAATGGTTAATGCACAAAACAATCACTTCGGAACAAAAAATTGAAGTTAAAAAACATCGCCATTTGTGATACTTAACAAATAAGTCTCAAGTGATTATCATTGGTACCAAGTCGTTTCCTATAAACATCAGCAACATATATCATTTCCATGTAATCTTAACTATTTCTCACATCCATATCTAGTGCCTGCCACGATACTAAGTATCCAATGGAATTTATTTTTCTTTAAAAAAATGAGCGCAGCCCACAAAAACAAACCTGTGATTGTAGTGCTAAAGCTCTCTTGACATATCCTGCAAGAAGCTTCCCCTATCAAGTTCTTCATATCACTGTCAAAAAACACCCAGAAATTAAGCATCAAATAGAGCGGTATACTTCTCTAAAATTAAATTTCGATGGCTAGGAATAATTTCAGAGAAAAGTAGTGCTTAATGTAATTGGCTGAATATGCTACATCCCCAAACAGGTAGTTAAATTTGCTTACATGCGGCATTCAACACTGGAACCATGATTGCAGAAAGGACAACTAAAGACAGTGTCAAGCTTATCCATCCGTTTCTTTGGTGGTGGCTTTGTTTTTGCCTTCCTCTTACCCATAGCTCAAATCCTGGATATTCAAGCACGCAGTATTTCAACAAAGATAATAAGTAAACATAAAAAAAAAATATTACGAACCTACAATCAGCGTGTTAATTGAAGTTCCAAAGCACTATATTCAAGTACGAAGTATGTGACCATCCTCTTATATTTCTATGCTGTACACCACTTATTTCTATACAAAATAAATATTTCAAAACAGATAAATATGAAATTAAATGCTATGAGAGTAATATTATGTCTTCCCTGGAATTTTTTGTTAATACCAAAACAAAACTTTTTCATCAATTTAACATCATAGCTGTGAACAATTCAAACCTTTTTTTTTAATATCAATTATATTATATAAAAGTTCAAATCCCTCCATACCCTGTATCATAGTTATTCAATAAAAGCAACAAAAAAAGGCATCAAGACATAGATCCTGCAATACACACGATGATGGTACCAATTCTCAAGAAGCCAAACAATTTATGAGCCGAAAATCAGATAGAGGCATAGGTTAATCACACCGACAAAGGGAAAAAATTTATGCAAACGTAAAAAGGTCTCAAATCACAACTTTCAGGCTATTTTTGTTGGCGTCGTTTTCCGTTCCCGAGATTTCTCCGTGGCCAAACGGCGGAAAGAAAAAACGGGAAAAGAATCAAATCAAACGAAACCCTAATCGATCAAAAACAAGATAAATATAAAAGGGAAAATAAATTGCGTAAAAGAAATTGAAGAAATTAAAAGCACTAACCAATGATTCCGATCACAGAGCAAGATAGAGAAGACGAACCGAAAGGTTTCGATGTAGAGAGATATCAGAGTGTGTGTGCGAATTGAAAAGGTTGGGGCAATAATAGAGCAAAGGGGGGTTTTTATGCTCTGTGATTTGTCCTGTTCGCTTATTGAAAGAAAAAATATTGTTAATTGATCTTCTTCTAATTTTTTTTTTAAGAGTAAACCTCCGTTTATGGATCTTATTTAGTAAATATAAGTCAATCTTAAATTTATAAAATATTATCTTCTCTTTCTTATAATAATATTTTTATGTTTTAAATAAATTTTTGTTTTTATAAATATGTTTTTTTTATTAGATTCTGTAATTTTTTATTTGATTTATACTTTTGTAAATTTTAACAAGTTTTAAAAAAGTTTTTTAATATTTAAAATTAAAATTTATTTTATCAACTCATTTAATTATTTAATTGAAAATATAAAACTAATTGATTAATTAATAAACTAATTAAATAATAAAAACTCAATAATATTCATATTTAATCCTAACTTTTTTAATAAAAATTCAACAAACATCACCTTCAAATCACAAATTTAAATATCTTATCTAAACCCTAAAAAATTTAACCTCTCATTTTTTTTACATCACACCTGGTATCTTTGAGCCTAAGCAAAACAAAATGTGGCAAATTAGTCAGCTCCATGAGATGTGTTCCTCGTACTCGATTCAATCGTTACATTGATCTTGGTAAATATGTTTTGGGACCAAAACTTGGATCCTTGATTGTGCTCCCACAACAACTAATTGTTCAAATTGGGTGTGATATTGTATAAATGTGTTTAGTTATTATAGTAAATCAAAGAATAGAAATATTATATTCTCATATATTAAACAATAGGTATAATAGCCTGATGTTGAGCATCGATCAGTCGCAAAGCCTGCCCAATCAACATCGGTGAATATTTCAATTTCTCTATCTGATGTCTTTTGGAAAAATAATCTCTGGCCTGGTGTCATTTTTAAATATCTAAGAATTTTGTATATTGCTTCCATATGTTCTTTTGTGGAACATATCATGAATTGGCTCATTGTACTCACTGCAAAACTAATATCTGGTCTAGTATGAGATAAATAAATGAGTTTTCCAACTAACCTTTGATATCTTCCTTTATCAATTGGTGCACAATTGTCTAGAGTCCTTAGCTTCATAGTTGCATCCATATGAGTTTCAGATGGTTTACAACATACATGTCTCTTTTAGGAGATCTATGACATATTTTCATTGAGAAACCGAAATACCTTTATTAGATCCAGCAATCTCCATCCCAAGGAAATATTTGAGATTTCCCAAGTCTTTGATCTCAAATTCTTTGGCTAGGAGACTCTTTAATTTCTTAATTTATTCATCATGATCTCTTGTTAGAACAATATCATCAACATATACAATAAGAATAGCCTTCTTCCCTGACACTGATTGTTTCATAAACATTATATGATCTGTCTGACATTAATATATCTAAACTTTCTTACCACATTTGTGAATCTGTCAAACCAAAATCTAGGTGATTGTTTCAATCCATTCAAAGATTTATTGAGTTTGCAAACTTTATTTGTATTGGTAGAGGTCTCAAAACCCAGGGGAATCTCCATGTAAACTTCCTATTCAAGATCACCATTTAGGAAAGCATTTTTCACATCCATTTGATAAAGAGGCCAGTCAAGATTTGAGGCAAGTGAGAGTAAAATTCAAATTGTGTTGAGTTTTGCAACAAGTGCAAATGTCTCTTGATAGTCAATCCCATAGGATTATGTGAACCCTTTTGCATCCAGTCGTGTCTTGATTCTGTTGATGCTGCCATATGAGTTTTGTTTAATGGTAAAAATCCACCTGCATCCCACTGGACGTTTTCCTGATGGTAGATTAGATAACTCCCAAGTCCCGTTCTTTTCAAGTGCATGAATTTCCTCCAATATGGCTTTCTTCCATTCAGGCTTTGGGAGAGCTTCATGGACAAAAGGCAAATGATGAGGAGATAATTTATCATAAGAGACAAATTGGCTAATAGGATGATTAATGCAGGATCGTTTTTCTTTTCTTAAAGCAATAGGTCTTTCATCATATGGAATAAGAATGGCAGTAGGGTCACAATTGACATTACCTTTTGTGTTTTTAATCTCTAAATTCGGGTTGGATTCTTGACAATATTCGATTTGCTGCAAAGCTTTCCGTTCATGTTTGTTGTTCCTTCTAGTATAGACATGAAACTCACTTATTTCAACATATTGGTTTGAATCAGAGGGTTGAACAAGAGGTTGCTCTGGAGGTTGTTCTAACACTGGCAAAATAGAGGACTGAATTTTAAGCAGTTTGGACTGAGAATTAGGTTGGTCTGACACGGACAGAGGCTGAATAGAAGGTTGAGTATTGAGCTAATCTGACATGGGCAAGGGGAAATTAGTGTTAGGATCAAGGGACACATTTTGGTTAGTTTGGTTTACTTGAGGTGACACAAAAATCATCATCGTAGGTGGAATCCAAGGCTCCAATATTCCAAAGTCGGTATTCTTGTGTGAAACTCTCCCTCTGAATATCAGTTTTGGTATAAAATTGTTGATTTGAAAATAATGTAACATCCATTGAGTTATAAATTTTTTTAGTAGTTGGGGAATATCATTTGTATCTTTTTTGGTTAGGATAATACTTTATAAGTATGCACTTGAGATCCCATGGGTCAAGTGTACTGGCTCGTTGGTGGGCAAACACATAACAACCAAAACCTTTGGTAGGAAGAGTAGATAGGACACATGTATGAGGAAAACAGTTGGAAATTATCTGGTAGGGAGTTTGAAATTTTAGTACACAAGAAGGCATTATATTTTTTAAGTATGTGGCTGTTGAGACAACTTCACCCCAAATTTTTTTTTTTTTTTGTAACATGTGTGGTAAACATAAGTGATCTAGCAACTTCTAGGATGTGACTATTTTTATTTTTGCTACCTCATTCTGTTGTGGGGTGTCAATACAAGAGCTTTGATGAATGATCTCATGGTTGTCCAAATATTCTCCAAGAGACATTTCAAAATACCCTATTGCATTATTTGTTTTTAGAACCTGAATTTTGGTTTGAAATTGAGTTTGAACCATGTTATTGAGTTTTTGAAAAAATTGAGCAAGTTTAGACTTTTCTTTCATAAGGAACAACCATGTTAATCTAGAATGATCATCCACAAACAACACAAACCATCTAGATTATGTGATGTTTTTTATTCTATATGGTCCCCACAGATCGTTGTGAATCACGGGAAAAGGATGAGAGGCTTTATAAGGTAACATATAATAAGAATGACAAACATGTTTAGAAAAATTGACAAACTTCAGATTGGAAAAACTTTTGATTTTTATTTTTGCCTAATGAAGGAAACAATTTTTGAAGACATAAAACTTGGGTGACCTAGATGTTCGTGCCACAAGATAATAACACTATCCTTATTTTGTTGGTTGGTTGACTCAACACAATTTGCATTATGAGTTTGTCTTATATGAGGACGATTTGTTTCAAGAAAGTAGAGTACTAAGCAAATCTTAGCACTGCCAATCGTCCTTCCCAAATCCAAAGTCTGAAATTCACACAAATTTAGCAACATAGTTAAAATTATTAGAAAACTTACTAACAGATAAAAAATTGCAATCTAAGTTTGGAACATGTATGACAAATTTTGACTCTATATCTTTTGACAGAGTAACCAAACATGTACCAGCTACTTTAGAGAATAAGCCATCAACAATTTTTACAGATAATCCATCATAACATGGACTGTAATGATGAAATAGTGATTTATCCTCCGTCATGTGATCTGAAGCACCCGAATCAACTATCCATGACTTATAATTTCCAGTTTCAGCAATAAAAACAGTTAAGAAACTACCTATGTGAGCTAATGATGCAAATTTGACACCATTTTGGGAGGACATCTGAGATAACATCTTTTTGAGGGCTTCAATTTTCTCTTGACCAAATGGAGTGGGTTGGGGAGCAGCTATGTGATTTACTTCTTCAATTTAAACATGATTGTCTCAACTTTCCCTGCCCATGAGGGATTTTAAAGGTTTCTAATCATCAGATTTCCCATGTATTTTCCAGCATGTGTCATTAGTGTGGCTAGTTCTTTGATATATTACAAAAATATCCTTATATATTGCATTTGGTTTATCATTACTATCATGTGACTATTGTTATCTTGTATTACAACTATAATATATTAATAAAAATAAGTTAGTCAATAACAATATATATATATATATATATATATATATATATACATACATTTCTTCTATTTTAAGATACAATTTTTACATTACACGAATGATTCTCAATATACAATAATTTGAATGTTATATTTCTCCTTTAGAATTATATGATAGGGTTTCTCTAATGGATACCTGATTTCGTTATGGTTAGAGTTTGTTTATCCAAATATTGTTTTTTCTCTCTCTATTTACAGTTGTCACGTTTTCTCTAGTTATCACTTATGGTGTTTGCTATCCTTATCGTTATTTTACAAAGAGTATAGATTCTTTGATAGTTAGGTTAACTTTGGTGGAGTAAGAGGGTTAAGTTACAGTGAACATGGACTCTGATTGCATCTCCAATAAGGTTCGGTGACATTTGGATGGTCAATTTTCAGTCCACATAACTTCCATTGGTTGTAGGCGGATTTTTCACACCAAAGAGAACCCCTAATGGCTTACTTTACAGCTATAAAACACACCTAGGTGCTAAGGGGTTTCATCAAAAGTCTTGTGACGATTGTACAAGGACCATTTCCCATGTCATTAAACCTGTCAATGTCAAAATTGTTTTAAGCTTGTATTTTTTTCGAAGTTGGAAGTTTCAACAACTTGACGTTAACAATGCATTTCTCAACAACAACCTTTCTGAAGAACTTTACATGATTCAACCATCCGCATATGAAACTATGGACAATATTGATGGCATGCAAGCTCAACACTGTCCTTTTATAGCCTCAAAGAGACACCACATGCTTGATTTGACAAATTGACAAGTACTTTACTAAAACTTCAAAGCTTGCCAATGAAGTTAGTCAATAACAATATATATATATATATATATATATATATATATACATACATTTCTTCTATTTTAAGATACAATTTTTACATTACACGAATGATTCTCAATATACAATAATTTGAATGTTATATTTCTCCTTTAGAATTATATGATAGGGTTTCTCTAATGGATACCTGATTTCGTTATGGTTAGAGTTTGTTTATCCAAATATTGTTTTTTCTCTCTCTATTTACAGTTGTCACGTTTTCTCTAGTTATCACTTATGGTGTTTGCTATCCTTATCGTTATTTTACAAAGAGTATAGATTCTTTGATAGTTAGGTTAACTTTGGTGGAGTAAGAGGGTTAAGTTACAGTGAACATGGACTCTGATTGCATCTCCAATAAGGTTCGGTGACATTTGGATGGTCAATTTTCAGTCCACATAACTTCCATTGGTTGTAGGCGGATTTTTCACACCAAAGAGAACCCCTAATGGCTTACTTTACAGCTATAAAACACACCTAGGTGCTAAGGGGTTTCATCAAAAGTCTTGTGACGATTGTACAAGGACCATTTCCCATGTCATTAAACCTGTCAATGTCAAAATTGTTTTAAGCTTGTATTTTTTTCGAAGTTGGAAGTTTCAACAACTTGACGTTAACAATGCATTTCTCAACAACAACCTTTCTGAAGAACTTTACATGATTCAACCATCCGCATATGAAACTATGGACAATATTGATGGCATGCAAGCTCAACACTGTCCTTTTATAGCCTCAAAGAGACACCACATGCTTGATTTGACAAATTGACAAGTACTTTACTAAAACTTCAAAGCTTGCCAATGTGATTCAGTTTGATTCCTTTACTCCAAAGTTGTTAGTTTATCTATATGTTATTTAATGTTGTTGAAATGATTGCCACGTGAAATAATGTTTTATTTTCTAGCAACAAATTTTCATGTAAATGATGTTTTAGCGCTCAAATAATTGAGCGGTTTGAGTTATATTTTGGTAATTGAAGTCAAGTATATGCTAAACATTTCTCACCCTGAAAGCTATATTGCTTCAAACCATTTACAACCGAATAGGTTTTGTTTGTTGATCCTACCTCATACAACTCACTAGTTGTACTCTCTAATTTGTCATTGTTACTCCACCCAACATATTCTTATCTATCAACAAAGTTTGTGAGTTTAATCTCAACCAAGAGAAGTACATCAAAAAATCGATAAATAGATTTCAAATTACCTCAAAGTTTTAATAACCAGAGGTTTACTACACCTTCAACCAAATGGTAATCTTATATTGTCTCTACGTGCTAGTTATGATGATGATTGAGGTTTAAATCCTTGGGCTAGCCTTATGTCTAATGAAAGTCAACATACATTATTTTTTTATAGACAAAACTTTATTGTATTTTCTTAATACTTTTCTTTTTCTCGTTGTTTTTAACATTTTTTTTACCCAACGTTGTTCTTAACATAAAAGCACAATTAGTTTTTTTTTTATTCTATTTACATGTAACAATTAGTTTTTTTCCCCCTTTCCATTTGAACCATGTATTTTTTAAAACAATCACAAATTCATCATGTTAATATTCTTCAAATTTATATAAAATAAATTAAATCAAATTTTTACTCATCTTTTTCATCTCTCATTAACTGATTCTTAATTTTGGTCTCTTTATTTTGAATTTCACAATTTTAGTCCCTCTATTTTTAATTTAGCAATTTTGGTCCCCCTATTTTAACTAATTCGTAATTTTGATTCGTCTATTTTTAAATTCCAAATTTTCTCAATTTCTTAAAATTGAGACATTTTATAGATCTAATAGATCACATATTTTATTTAATAAAATCTAATGGATCACATTTAAAAAATATTAAAAATTGATTTTTTTTAAAAAATTATTATAAAAATTTATTTAAAAATAGTTTTATTTATTATTTTTTTAAAACTGATTTCAAAATTCATTATTTTAAAAAATATTTTTAGAAGAATTTTTAATTATTATTTTTATCATATTTAAAAGAAAACATAATGTAAATAAAAATTTATTTTTATCATAAAACATAATTTTACTAAAAATAAGATATTTTCTTAAGAAAAAAAATATGTTTAAATAAAAAACAGAACTTAATTTTTCTTCATTATTTTAAAAAAAATCATAAATTTTTAGTTATTAAAAATTAACCACCACAACCATATTTAAATTAATAATTAAAAATTCTTGATCTTTTTAACATAATGAAAAAAATATTTAAGTTATGTTTTTTTTATTTTAAAAAATATGTTTTTTCTTAAGAAAATATCTTATTTTTAGTAAAACTATGCTTTATGATAAAAATAAATTTTTATTTACATTATGTTTTCTTTTAAATATGATAAAAAATATTAGTAGTAAAAATAATAATTAAAAACTATTCTAAAAACAATTTGTAAAATAATAAATTTTGAAATCAGTTTTTCTAGAATAAAAAATAAAACTATTTTTAAAATTAATTAGTTTTAAAATAATGAAAAACTATTTTTTAAATAGTTTTTTATAATAAAAATTGTTTTTTTATATAAATCTTAATTCTATGTATTTTTTAGGCTTAATTGCAGTTTTGGTCCGCCTATTTTAGCTGAATCGCGAAAGTAGTACCTCATTTTGTTTCTCCTTAGTTTTGGTCCCCAAAATAGAATTTTGGTCCAAAATTTGATGAAATTTCATTTTTTTGTGTTTATCTATGTCACACCATGCTTCAAGATCTCGTTGTACAACAATTGTACCTGAAATCTATGATCATAAATAGTATGGTGTGACTTTAAAAAATGTCATTTCATCAAATTTTGGACCAAAATTCTGTTTGATGACCAACACTGGAGAGAAATAAAATGAGAGACTACTTTCGTGATTCAGCTAAAATAGGAGGATCAAAACTGCAATTAAGCCTACTTTTTAAATGTAATCCATTAGATTTACAAAATGTCTCAATTTAAAAAATAGAAGGATCAATTAAAAAATAAAAAATAAAGAGATAAAATTATGAATCAGTTAAAATAAGAAGACTAAAATTATAAAATAAAAAATAGAAAGATCAAAATTAAGATTCAATTAAAATAGAGGATCAAAATTAAGAAATTAAAAATAAAAGAATCAAAATTATAAATTAGTTAAAATATTAATACTAAAACTACATTTAAGTCTTATAATTATATATCTATTAGTCGATCAACATTTTTAACAACAAGCTAGCATTTAAAAATGATAATTTTGTAAACTTATTAAAAAATTAAAAATCTAAACTAAAAGATAAAAAACTATACGAGAGAAGGAAAAAAAAAGATAAAAAATGACTACTTAAACTATTTAAAAGATAAATAACTAATTTAAATGACGAAAAAATAAACGGATCGAAATGTTAAACATAAATAAGATAAACAGTTTTTACCTAAAATAAGACGAGAAAAAAAAACTGTATTTAAGTGTATTATAAACTATTAATTTTTTAAAAAAGTGTATTATTAAACTAGGGTTTTCGATAAACGTAAAGGATTTGGGCAAAGTGCATCTCCCTTGGTTCTCCTCTTCTGTATTGTCGATTTCAATTCCAGCAAAAGTCTCACACGTTGTTAGCTTATTATCAACGCAAACTTGTTCAAAATAAATAAACACAGTACTTCCATTCCTCTCTACACTGTCCACCATGGGAAGGGGAAAATTCAAGGCCAAGCCCACCGGTCGCCGCAACTTTTCTACCCAGGAAGACATGCGTAAGTTCAATACAATCAACCCCTTTTAATTTTTCTGCTCGATTTATGAAAAAAATTGTATCTTTGGTGGGACTGGTAAATGCTAAGACGAAAGAAGTTCAATTGATAAATTTTGGTTGGTGGGTATGCTTTCATTTTCCTCCACACATCGCCTAATTTCAAGTTTTTGTTGTTGCAAAATCTGATTATTTAGTTATTGGTTTTTTTGGCTTGTGGGTGTGCTTTTATTGTTTTCAAGTTTCCATTAGGGGGTTTAGTGTTAAAAAAATGATTTTTTTTATGTTACTGTTAGATCTGAATGGGCTTCAAGGTTGAAGCTTTACGAAGATTTGTTGTTAGAATTTTATTAAAGTTACTGTTTGAACTTTGAAGTTATCTCTGTGTGAAACTTGTTTTGAGAGTCGTGCTTTCTGATTCTTTTTGTGGTTACTACAAGCTGTCCTATATAGTTGAATGAGACAGGAGTCATGCCTTTGAATAAAAATTATATTTCTTAATTACATCAACCAAAAAATCTCTTCTGAAAATTTGATGTTTCTTACAATCATTGCAGTTGCTGGCACCTCCACTCGGCCAAAGACTTTTAGACAGGTTTTCTTCTATTTCACTTACATTGACATACATGTACTCTTGTGATCAGTGGCACAAAGGATGTTAGCAATATCATTTTCTTCCACTGTTTAATATACAAAAGAATATGTTTCAATTTCAACATGCTTAATTTAGTTTAGTTTACATAACACATCACTTTTTATTTTAATTATGGTTCATGTTGAATTTTAAGTTCAACTTGTGTATTAGATTTTATAAGTTGAGTGAATTTGACACAACATGACAGGCAAATTTTGAAGTCCCCTTTGGCATGTGTCATTCGTATGCATATTTCAATTTTCCCCTAGCCAGTTTTCTTTTTCCTCTCCTCTCTGGTGCACAAATTTTCGGGTAGCCAAAGCCTCCATTAACACATGAATAGTCAAACTGTTATGCAACATGCAATCATGTAAACCATCCACCATAGTGTCTCATCAAACACCCTAGCCTAAGAAACAAAGCACCCTCATCTCTTTGAAGCTCAATAGGCTGCCACCCTATTCTCCCATGCTGACTCCAACCAATCAACTAGCTACCCCATGCATCGTCATCCCTTCAGTTTGTCTGTTTCAAGAGCATAGTAGCTTCTGGGTAACTTAATTTTAGTTTTATCGTAGGTCATTCAGTTTGGTGAAGGACCCATAGAATCCTTGACAAGTTATTGAACAGAAGATTTTGAAGGTTGATGAATTTAGTTATCAATATCTTAATGGACAATGTGATACTGATCTCAACTTTGGGTACTGTTGAATGAGAAGAAACTAGAAAGATGTATGGTGAAACCGTTTGTTTGAACTACACAACTAAGACTCTTTATATATACTCAAAAGCAATAAGATAATTACAAAAATGATATCCCTATTTATAAGATATGATAAGATAATATTGAAAACTAATCTGAAACCATTATAAACTTGGCACTGGTACAGTTATTCCTCTTTCATATTCTGCAACAGTGGTTTCTATCTCAAATATAAATGAAATCCCTTTTATCAAAGAATTAATATCTAAAAAAGTTCCTTTATGGAACGGAGAACTTGATGGTGCTATTTTGTTACTCATGAGCACCATAACCCGAGGATATATAGGTTAGTTAGGCATTAGAGAGCAAAAGGAGAAGTAGATAGAAGAAGAGTTTGTTGAAATTGGCTAAGGGTTGAAAATGTGGCAAATGTTTGTTGATACATGGGGCAAAAGTATAACAAACACATCACAAAGTTGATCTGTACATTTTGCTATGTCATCAATTAAAAGAATAATAGATGTTTGATAACGGCAGGGACCAAATTTACTTTAGAAATTTGCATCCAAAATTTAGCGTGCACCAAAATTTGTTAGTGCTATATTTTCAAGAATAGAGGCATACTTGAACCTTTTGTATTGGAGGATTACAAATGTTTCTGAATTGCAGGGTTTCCATTTCTTTAGATGTTTTACAAATCAGTATTATATAACATGGTCTTTTTTGCTACAATCTTATTAGAAAGAAGCTGAGAATGAAGAGGATCCAACTAAGGAAGTTTCCGAGGATGAATCTGAGGAAGAATCTGAAGATGAAAATATTGTCAGTACACTACAATAAGAAATTTGACCAATCTTCTTTTGTACTTTATTTCTTCTATGTTTCATTTGTTTCTATGGTATGCCTCCATCAATATGAAATTGATGTTGTTATATAATGTCTGCAGAAGGCAAAAGGTGTTCAAGGGGTTATTGAGATTGAAAATCCTAACTTGGTAAAGCCCAAGAACATAAAAGCTAGAGACATTGATGTGAGTTCATCTTTCCATTTTTTGTCCTCTCTTAGACATATTTACAACAATTAAAATATATGGAATGAATAATGCTATTTTCTTCCCAATGCAGATTGGAAAAACAACTGAGCTTTCAAGGCGTGAAAGGTATGCATATTTTTCATTTGGCAAACTATTGAAGATGAAGGAAACTTCTGCATTTGTAACAACAGATTTTCTAATATTTTGAAAATTTGCCTTCTGTTTTCAGAGAGGAGATAGAGAAGCAAAGAGCTCACGAACGCTACATGAGACTTCAAGAGCAAGGAAAAACAGAACAAGCCAGGAAAGATTTAGGTACTAGACTCTCAAACCAAACAGACACTTAATATACCATATTTTTTAAAAGTGATTCCGCAATGTGAGATTTTAATTTCCCGACGACTCATGTTCTGTATCCTTGTCATGCAGACCGCTTAGCTCTTATACGTCAAGAAAGGGCAGAAGCTGCTAAAAAGCGAGAAGAAGAGAAAGCGGGTAAGTGTTTTTTTAAAAATAATGTTCGGTTTTGCCTACTCTTTGCTGACATACCCTTGATGATTTGAAATTTGAAACTTATAATTTTATCAATTGTTTCAGCCAAAGAACAAAAGAAGGCCGAAGCTCGCAAGTAAATTACGTTGGAGGTGTCGGGTGACCAAGTTTTACTCCAATCTGCTGGTGGATTATTTGCTCTTACTACATTTTAACATTTGATATGCCTGTTTAGCTTCTTTATGTTGGATATTAACTTTCCATGTTGGTAGCATGTAGTGCAATTATTTTGTCTTATCATGTTGAATGACACACTTATTTTTCTTTTTACAAAAAAGTTAGTATGCCTCTATGCTTGAACACCTTAAAACTGTGAAATATAATAATCTTCAAATTTGCGATATGTTTTTATCAGTTTTAAGACGAGTTTTGGGCATAAGCCTAATTTGATAGGGCAATATCTTGATGTGGCATAACACATCAAATCAATGAGGTTAGTTTTTCACATTGTAGGATTCATCCTCAATGTTGTTGAGAAGAACGAAAGTAGCCCTTTTTTGGGTATACCGCGAATGAGTGAGATTTGAATATTTCACTTCATGTAAGTTATTTGACTGTCAGTCTTCTTTTTCATGTGGAGAGAATATTTAAATTTTGAAAAAATGGTTCATTCGGGTGGAACCGTCTCCTATTCCTACTGCTTTTGAATAATTTTAGACACTTTCGAAATCAACTTACAATTTTTCGATCAAACAAAAATAATTAACTTAAAATTTTATCTAATATCTTCATATTGTCTTCTTAAGTCTTATGATAGTGTGAATTCAAAAATAGTTTTCAGAAAAGAACAAAGGGTCCCTAGTAAGCTTGTTTAACATATCCATCTTTAATTGGCTGAGATTGTAAAATCTAAAATTAAAATGAAGGAGGATATGTACTTATGTATCTTATGTCTTCAATCGCTTTATTTTCCTTTATCAAAAAACTTAGAGACCATAAGTTATAATATGTTTAGTGGGTTTGTTTAAAATTAATCTAGACATTGTATTTTCTGGTGAAGTCTTGGACGAATTACCATCTTAGATTTTTTATTTTATTTTTTATTTATCTTAATACTCTGGTTTTTGGGGAATGAAGTCCTAATAATTTGAAGTTTGATAGAAAGGAAATACCATTCTATCGTATGATGGGGTGCCAAGGTGATGAGGATATCATATTTTAGCTCCTATACTAGGTTTTCCGAATCGGATAATTTGGTATCATGCTTAATAAGGTTCGTCTCAAGTACACTGTGGTAGCATCCACGCGACCAACATTGACATCTTTTCTTAGACAATGCTTCAGTGAAGAAGACAAGGATATGATTAAATTATTTGGGGTCAAATTTCATGTATTGATTTGCTATATTGTTCAAAAAGTGAAGTGTTCAAGAACCTGGTGTAAAATCATGTATGAAATTCGCAGGTAGCACCATTCTATTAAGCATGTCATTCTCTTCCAAACCCTAAGACATACATGAATATCGGTAAAGCTAGTTTGTTTAGATTTAGCTGTCAATAACTGTAAGCAAACTTGAATATATCTTAACAAAAAGGTTTTAACTTTTAACTGATCATATGGTCAGCCAATGAAAGCATATTAGCTTTAATGAGGTTTGTGCAAATGTGTCCTCTAAGCCTTCCAAGAACAGAAATAACTACAATGTTTGAAAAACAAAATCCAATTCCCGTGTTTGTCATGATAAAGTCCCTCATAATTTAAGTCAGCTAAGATAATCCTACCATGCAGCTACTTAATCTCCAAAGGGGGAGATCAATAAGTTTTTTAGTTTCCAATTATTTTCATGAAAAAAGTAGAGCAGGGAAAATACCAGAGGGAATAATTTGCTTTGTCAGTATAGATGAGAATAAATAAAATTGGCTAAGATTAAGAAAAGAACGGAATTGAAATTCAAAATAAATGCGCGGCGGGGCATGTTTCCTAAACATTTGACTAATATTGAACATAATTCTCTACAAACCAAAGCAGCAACTTTATAGTTTGATGCTCTGTAAACAATTATCTTCATGCTTCCAGTTCAATCTCTACATGATAACCAAAAGTGTTTTACAACATACTCAAGCAGAACAACATCCAGCTTTCTTCACAGCTGATACATCATCACGGGACCCAACACTAATCGTCTGTCCTTTAGGTAAAGCAGCTGGATCGTCACCGATCTCAAGGGCCTTCTTACTTACAACACGATAGATCTGCGTCAACACTTCAGTGAACGCACTTTCTACGTTCAATGACTCAAGGGCAGATGTCTCCATGAAAAATGTATTTTCCCGTTCAGCAAAAGCTGTAGCATCTTCAGTTGAAACTGCTCGTAAATGACGCAAGTCTGCTTTGTTACCTACAAGCATCACGACAATGTTGGCATCTGTGTGATCTCTCAGCTCTTTTAGCCATCTCTCCACATTTTCAAATGTAACACGACGAGTAACATCATAGACTAATAAAGCGCCAACAGCTCCACGATAATAAGCACTTGTAATTGCTCGGTACCTTTAGTATAGAAAAACAAACAAAGATAAGTATGTAACATAAAAAGTCGATAAAATACAGTATTTTTTTTTTGTTATCTTTTCCTCAAGCAGTAATCATTGTATTTATCTTTGTTATATTTTTAGTCTCCAAGACCTGGGAAATAGGACTAATGTCCTTGGAAAGATATCAGTTAATTAGAAAAAAAGACATTAATGGCTCAAAGAGACATAAGTGTTTAACTTAGTTGTATTAAAGCAGACAAGAAAAGAACTGTCGCAGGTATCATTTTGGGAATAAAACAGCATTGTAAAAGGCATTGGATATTTGAAAATTAAGCTACCGCTATAGGAAGCTATAATATAACATCTTATTAACATAATCAACTTCATACATTAAACAACAGCTAAACTAGCATCAAGAACAAAACAAATACTAGTGGCACAGAGTACATAACAAAATAAAGGAAATACAAGTCTCATTCAAGTTTTCCATGAATTCACTGTTTCATTAGAAAGAAACCAATTGGAGGAGATGCCCAGCGGCTACCTCTTTAGTGACTATATTCTATAACTATTCTGTTAACTAGTTTGTTTACAACAGTATACTACATTGACTTTCATTTCAGCCATCCTAATTTCCTCTATTATTAAGTAGTTAATACACGTCCCTTACCAATTTACCAGAAACTTTACAGCCATCACGCTATAAAAATTAGAAACATGAGTTCCAACTTCATTGCCTAAAGAAAAACAGAAGGTAACATGTGCTCCTTTGGAAAAATGAAATGCATCATTTTGTAAAAGAAACATTATTTTCAGATGCACAAGATTGTAACTAACAACTAAACAAGCATTACAATAAAGCTAAAATGGAATCATGATGACATTTAACACCAAAGCACAGTATAGAAAACCATTTTAATTCACATCAGACCTAACGCAACCAGTCAACCCCAAAAACTAGCTCAAGGGGATGACTTGTGCCATACATCAAGATGATTAGAGATCTTAATTAAGTCTAACCTAACCATTTCAGCATTGCCGGTTGAACTATTACTTCGGTTTAATAATGATAATAATATCTTAGGCAAAGGAAAATTCAAAGGACTTATATATACCAAACGCATAATATACCCACATTCATTCATTTTATTTTTCTAAATGCAAAACAAAAAAAAAAGAATATTTGATTTATATATATATATACCTTTCTTGACCGGCAGTATCCCAAATCTGAGCCTTGACAACCTTATCATCTACACGAATGCTTCTGGTAGCGAACTCAACGCCAATGGTGGATTTAGATTCGAGGCTGAATTCATTCTTTGTGAACCTCGAAAGAAGATTTGATTTACCAACACCTGAGTCTCCGATCAAAACCACTTTGAATAGATAATCGTAATCGTCATCGGCTCTGTATGCCCCCATTAATTAAAACAACGAGAAACAGGGGAAGAGACAGAATATTATTTTGATTTGCTGGTTTACAAAATAATTGAATGAGACCGAAGAACCATGCTATGCTGATTTTTAATTTTTGGGGAAATTGGAATAAATCTAGATTTAGAACAGTGATTATAAAGGTAACTTAACATTAATTTGGCAACGGTAACCGAATCACATTACAAAAAAAAAAACTAGAAAGGTAATTAATTAATTACAAAAAAGGAAAGGTAATTTACACCATTTTAGCTTTCCAAGTTGGCGCATTGTGGAAGAGAATAAAGCCAACTAATTGTAAAATTATTTTGTAATAAAGATTAGTAATAACTTATTACCACAACAACTAATGAAATAAATTTAAACTCTTGTGTGAATCAAATCAATGAATCACATCATACAAGCAAAAATATCAATCTAATGCGAGGCCTCTCTTTTCTTTTTCATCCTTTTTCATTTTAGTATTTGGATTTGATTATTGTACATTGGCACTTCAAAAAAATTCTACTAATTCAATCAATCATATCACCTTATTATGCAGCTTTATTGTATAATTATATTAGTTGCAAAAATATTTTTCTAAATAGCTATATGTACAATTTTCAATTTCAAGAACATTTCACTCTAACAAACCAACCTATTTAACTAAATACTAGATCTAAATAATTTTCTATTTTATTATATTAATTTTTGTAAATACTAGACTCAATGTGTTAAATCTTAAATATTTTTCTTAATTTAAGTATATCAATTTACGTCAAGTTTTGACATATTTAAATTATAATTATAAATAAAGTTTATTTTTAGAACAATATTAATAAAATATTTTAATTTTAATTCGATATAATTATTTTTCTATATTTTGTCATTCAAATCAGTGTTTAAAATTTAAATCATTTGCCGTCATATTTCATTTGTAACAGGAATTATGTGTGTAAGATATAGTGGTCTTAAATATTTTTGAAGATTATGTTTTTATCTTAAATATTAAGTTTTTAATAGTTAAAAAAGTAAAATAAATTTAAAATTCTTATAAAATTTCAAAATTTTATTTTTAATCTCTATAAAAGAAATTTAAATTTTTATTCTTAATTTTTTTATCAACTTTTAATCTCTAGTTTAAAAAGTTATTGTACATTTAGTCTTTAAAAAATGTCCTTGTAAAATCAAAATAGAGATTAAAAATAAAATAAATAATTATTTTACGACTACTAGACTTAAAAAATCATAAATTTTTAAAAACTAAAAATATATTTATTTTAAAATAAACTCACTCTAATTTTATTGTATTATAAAAAAAAAATTCTCACTAATTGGAAGTCATGTACTAATTGAGTGGTTACGCTGCTTCATCACCGGTCCTTTTTTCTGTATGTCTTTTAATTACCTGTTTGACATAATATAATTAAAGACAAATTATAAACATACCTTTCACTCACTAATAATAATTTTTAATATATTATTTAATGATTATGATTTAATAATTATTTTAAATTTTTCTACAAAAAAGAATATTATTAATTAAAAATATAACTCCATCTCACAAATTTTATTTATTAATTTAAATATTTATTATAGAAAATAATAAAATAAATTTGTGCATAAACCTAATTCCACTGGTGTTTAGTGGTAGCGATAACAATTGAATCCATTCCCATTAAGTGCCCACAAAAAATACCAACAAAGGTAAGATAAAAATATGTATTATAAATATTATTACAATTTACCGCCAAGATGAGTAGATATATGGATTTGGATACCTTAGTATCCATCCCATCCTTTTTATTTATAAAGATAATACACTGTAAAATAAAATATAATATGGTTTCAATAAAATATTAGTGATCGATTTAAAATTAAATAAAATCATACCTAGATCAATAAAGATTTAGTATATTTAATTTGTTTCAATTTAAACTCACACGAAAAAAAATCAAAATCAATTTAATTGATAATTGAGTTCAATTAATTTTTTTTATCCGATTAGTAATTTGATTTTTATATCTCAAAACAAAATTCATAATATATACTATTGATATATATATATATTTTTATTTTTATTATTAAAACTTTCGATGGTTACAATCATGGGTCTTTTTTTTTAGTACCCTTTTTTTGAAAAAAAAACACCAAAATACCTTCATTTGAAAAAAATATACCAAAATGCTCCTTTTTTTAAAAATCAAGTAGGAAGTCGCCATTTGGAACTCGGGCTTCCTTAAGGAAGTCGCCATTCCAAATGGCGACTTGTAAGTAAAGAAAAAAAAAAAGGGGCATTTTGGTATATTTTTTTCAAATGGGATATTTTGGTGTTTTTTTTTCAAAAAGAGAGTATTGTAAAAAAAAAACCTACAATCATCCCTGATTTTAATTAAGACTCACAATTTATTATATTATTTTAGATGGCCATGATCATCACTCATTTCAAGCTTGGAGTGCGATGCTGTCACACATTTCAATCATAAATTTCGGTTAAAAATTGTTAGAATCAATATTGAATGCTTCCCAAAATGATCTTAAAATTATTTAGGGATGAAATTTGAGAGAAAGTTATAAATTTCGTCTAAAATTTATATGAAAAAACATTAAATTATATCAACCTTTCAGAAAAAAAACAAACTAGAATTAACAAATTAAAAAGTGTTCGATAGATAGATAGATATAAGTAGGTTTAATTAGACCTAGATTTTTTTTATGATCCAAGATTTGAACTTTTCAAAAGCAAGCTCGGCCCCATTATTTCCACCACTATATATATGCAAGTACGAGAGTAACCAGAACAGAAGTCTTGATGTTCATGATTGTATTTGTGGTCATCATGTGTACTATATATATACATACTATATTATATGATGGCTCGTACAGGTGAAAAATGTAAGTTTGGGAGTGACAAGTGACAACATAGCATAAAAGAGTGCGTGAAGAATTTCAACTGGTAGAGATATAAGCGTCCTTTTGCATGATACATCAAAATCGCTCAGTCAAATCGAGACATCAAAATAAAATGAGAGCAAAATAACACGAGAGCAAAAACTGTTCTTATCAAACTACACGTAACTAAGTTGCAACTTGTGCTTCTTTGTGTGAATTAGATGTGACCTCTCATCAACAAGAACCACTCCCTTCCACGTTTTTCATCCCACTTGGATTCACGGTTTAAATCTGACGAAAATAATGTGATAGTGTTGAAATTCTACAATCATGTATAGTTTTTGGTAAAACTCTCCATATTTACCCACCCACAGGGAATATATCATTAAAAATAGTCTAATAAAAATAGTTTATATGTAATTGAATATTCAATTTATCCACGTGGATTCTATCTTAATGAATAAATTTGTAAGTAATTATAATTGTTTATTGATTGATTATGAACAAATTAGTCCATAAGATATTTGAATTTCTAAATTTCATACGAATATTAGTCTGAACGTGAACGAGTCAAATATTCAATTTAAATATGAACAATTTCCATTATTGTACATATTTGTCAAATTTACAAAATTAAGATATTCATTTGATTGATATTCACAATGTGAATGATTAAATTGCTTATTCACTCTCAACCCAAACACATTTCTCAGTCTTTTTATGACAAAGAACCCCTCTCAAAAGAAGAAGCTCTAGTCTTTACAGTTAAGACGTGATATGTTCGTGCTGTTTAATAGAAAACAATGAAAAATGGATGAATGCGTTTAGTTGATACTCAATAAACATATATTTTTCTTATTTTTGTCAAATTGACATGAATTTACTCATCAACATATTTGTGAGAATAAAAAAGATCACAAACTTCTATAATCAAAAAGTAACATCTAATTGAGACTAGTCTATGATAAAACATATATTAAAGTATACTTTAATCTCTATTGTTTTCTATAGATTATCTCCATGTGAGTTATTTCAGTTCTAGACTCACTACTTCCATTGGTGATTATGCAATCTTAATTTTAACATATATATATATACCATATTGTTATTCACATAAAAAGTATCATATCTACTAATTAAAGCAGGGGATAGTTTTGTTTAAAGTAAAAGGAAAAATACATATATAGACCTGGTCCACATTAAGATTTCCATAGTCATACTTTCAATTCAACGACTTAGACCCAATCAGCTATGAGTCGTGGTCGTGAGTTTTAGTAACCCTATTCCTAAACCCTAGTAGTATCAATGGACATGTATATAATATATATGGAGAAAGAAAAAATAAATTAAAGAGTATGGCAAATAATAGAGAGAAAAAGGACAGCATATATAAGTATCTGAATTAATCCTGCAATGATCCCTAGCAATAGCTGCAGGGTGAGCTTCACGTCCTTAAATCTGATAAAGAAAATAAAATATTAATAGCATTCAAATGTAGATGGTTAATTTGGTCACTCATAAAAATAAAATAAATAAAATTATAAGAAAAGAAAGAGACCAGATAATAAGATGCGCCATGGTGGAGTGAGTGGAGGGTGACACCCCAGTCGTCGGTGAGAATAGGGTGGCCGGTGGAGTCAAAGAGAACAGCTCCATCACCAAAGGCTTCACGAACGTTAAAGGGCCCCACATCAACCTCGAATACGACGTCGTTTATGATGACTGTGCATTTTGCTCTACCATCTGCCTCCTCACCAACACCTGACACAGTAAATCAATTCTCATGTCCAACTTATAGTGCTTTTTTTATGCATAAGAATTGTTTGATTACATTTACCTTGAAGTTGATCTGTAATGGAGGGTGGAACAGTAACATCTGCAGCATTAGTAATGGGAATGTGAGGAACAAGAGTTGGATCTTCAGTACTTGAAGCTGAAGTGTCACAAAAACTGAGTTGTGGGTCTTGAATATCTTGACCCTGCTGGTCTTTCATCGAAGAAGAAGTTCCATTTCGATTTTCATTTGCAAAGTTCATGATCATGATCTGATCATTAACCAAAGGCACAACATTCTGTTGAGGTAAATCCTGGTGGTGAATGATATTAGAAAACTCAGGTAAGTAAAACCCTTGTGTTGTCATACCATCATTATTATTATTCTCCACAGGGAAATTATAAAATGGTGTCTGAAAAAAACCACTAGCTTGGTTTTGATCCACAGAGGTTGTAGTTGTAGGGGAATTAGACACCACAACACCATTTGAAAAACCAATATTGGAGAATTCATTGTTGGCTTTCTTATCAGAAGACGAAGACGAAGGTGGTGCAGTGATTTGAGGGAGAGAATTTGAAGAATTTGAAGATTCTGGATTCTTGTTTTTATTGGTTTTAGAATTGTGGAGGTGTCGAAGTTTGTGTTTGCTCCTTGACTTACGGTTCTGGAACCAGTAAAAGACATTGGCATCACCAACTTGGCCATACTCTTGTAGTTGTGCCCTTATTTTTCTTATCTCTTCTCTTGGAGGGTTCACCATGCCTGAGTTGAAGATTGCTTCAAGTATGCGAATTTGTTCTGGTTTTGGATTCCATCTTGGTTTTGGTTCTGGACTTCTCTCGTCACCTGCTCCTGCATCTATAAATGCTTGTTACCAAATCAAATATAACTAACATCATTTCCAATCAACCCTACATTTACTTTTTTTCTCTTTTTTCTTATCATATCATAATATGTCACTTTTTTTTTTTACATACATCATTTACTAAATTAATTAATGAAAGAGGGTTATATTGTAAGAAGATATTTTGACATTTTTCTCGAAAAAAAATACTAGATATAAAATTGTACGCTATTATTTTAAAAAATTGAGTTATTTTATTGGGTAAAGAAGAAGAGTAAAATTATAAATAAAATAATTAGAATTTGTTAATTAATTAGAAGAAATCTAGCAATTATTTAATTAGAAGAAAAACAAACTACACAAAAATTTGATATGTATCCATTTGATTCAGCTCTAAGGGTTAATGAATTTTAATTGAAAAGTAAATTGTTCAAAAAAATCCGAATTTAAATTTAAACTGAAATAAAGTTGGACTATACTTAACTCTAAAGTGAACTTTCATTTTTTTAATTGGATAAAAAAAATTGTAAATAAAATAGTTTAAATGAATAAAAAATTAGAAGACACAATCAATCTTTTTATTTTATTAAAGAGGGAACTTGGCATTCCCTTATAATATACAAATATAGAGAATTGTCAAGTTAACCAACCTTAATTTAGAGTTAATTAAAATCAAATTGAAAAGAGTTTTCATTTTCCAAATATTAATGTTACTAACTTTGTGGCTTTTTATTACACAATTGTCATTTAAATATGTTAAAGTAATATATTTAATGTATCTGTTGTGTACAAATATTACCAAAAAATATCTTTTTGTGTAAAGATGTATCCAACTCTTATTTTTCATCTTCTTCTTCTAATAATAATAATAATAATAATAATAATAATAAAATTAAAAGAAAAAGGCAATTGGTATTAACATTGGGTTTATATATTTTTTTTTTTTGACGATATTTGGTTCATATCTAGAGATGAGCTTTTTTGCAGTGGATCTTATATTTAGAGATAAATTAAGAATTAGTTACTTTGATATAATTTTAATATAAAAAATAATTAAATTTTCATTGACAAAATAAAAAGGATGGATGGATCATGGAGTTGCGCATGTATAAATTATCAAGTAGGTTATCTCTGCAAATTTACACAAAATTTCAAAACTTAAAAAAAAAATTGATATTATTCGAAAATAATCATATATTGAATGAGTAAAATTAAAATATATAATTTGCAATATAGTTTTTGATTAGATTTAAAAAAAATAAAATTAGAGAATGAAATGAACCTGAAGTAGGAGTTCTTTGGAAAGCAGTGGAGAGGAGAGATGAGTTGATACCATGCTGCCAATTGAGATGGTTGGACGTCTTGGACGACTTCTTGAACATGCTAGGCCAATGTTTGTTGGAGGAAGCCATCAATGCCAATTAAGTTGATATATATATCACAACTATTCAACTGGAAGCTAGATGCATGATATATGAAAAGACACAGAAAATTATTAGAATAAAATAAATAATTAAATGGAAAGGAGAAACAAAAAAGAAAAGAAGTAGGTTATTGACTTACACTGCTTGATTTGGTAGTGAAGAAGAGAAAGGAGAATTTGTTATTAGTTGAGAGAAGGAAGAGTAAATAAGGGTGGAGGTTTCAAAGCGAAGAAGAAAAATGGATTGGAAAAGCGGTGGTGGATTAGTAATTGCAAGTTTATTTTCTTCAGGTTTTTTTGACGAAGAAATAAGGGACGGAGCCTTTGGATTGACTCGAGGGCTCCTTATTTACTTTTCTTCCGTTACATTTCTCTCTTATTCCTCCTTATCTTCCCTTCTTTTCAAAACTTTCAATAAATCATAAATCTTTTTTTTTTCTTTATCTAACTAATATTAAATGTTCTATGGTCAAAATTATTTCACTTATTTATTGTAAACAAATAACAAATACTTAAGTGTAATATAAATAAAATAAATTTTTTGTGTGTAAAATAGATGACATAGAATTTTATTTTTTTATCTTTCTCATAATTTTATGATTTGAGCCAAACTTAAGTTTTCATTATTATTTTTAAATACATATTCCCTCAGGCATTAATTATATGAAACTTTTGGTCAATGAAAATTAATATATATATATATATATATATATATATATATATATATGACAATTTCTAGGATACAATAAAAAATAAAATAAAAAATAAGTATTGGTATTATGAATTTTTTCACTAATAATTTTTTTTAATTTATTCACGCATGTATATCTATTAAAATTGACTAAACTAAGAGTTTTAATATATATATCACATATCATTCAATTATTAGTAATTTAATTTTAATAGTATTTAATTTTTTCGATATACCACCCCCAATATATTATTCAAATTTTAAGCTAAATACTAAAATTTTAGTTGATTCAACGTTGCTTTTATATATATATATATAAAAGCAGTATCTTCTAAGAAACAAAGTTTTGAGTAATATTTTTTGATATATTTTCTCCATTGTGATTTTTTCAACATATTTATTTATTACAAATTTTAAAATAATGTTGAATAGTTATTGATCAATAAATAATATTTAATAGCAATTCATTAAATAATAATTCATTTAATTGTTGATTCAATGACCAAGTGTGCAAAAAAAAAATCGATTATGCACGTATATGTAAGTGAAAGTGAAAGTCGTTACTACGACGACGGAACACACGACTTACTTGTAGTGCTTGCTTGTGCATGCATATCTACACTACAATAATCGTACGTACTCTCATGTGAGAATTGGAATGGATGAGTTCAATAAAAGGAGCGTGTGTGTGAGCCATAATGATGAAGTTTGCATAGGATATATAGGAGAATGATCTGAGATAGGAACCACAAGGTTGCCTTTTGCAACATCATCTTATTTGGTGCAAGCACTATAGATATCCTCAATCAACTTGCAAGATGATGTTGAGGATGAAGCATGAACTTGAATATGGTGTGCTGTTTTAACGTCCAAGAGTTCATTACTAGTTAATCTTTTTGAGCTCGACTTTCGAAATACCCTCCCCCATTACATCATTGTGATTACCTAATGACTGCGTCTGTTTTCTTGGAAATATAATATTGATGTGTCCTTGAATATGGAACACAATGGTATTCTTTTATACACATTTACTTCAAATTTTGAATTTTGAATTTGTTTATCCTTACACATTGTCGACGGGTCTCTTGATGTCGACTTTTAGGCAAGTGATGAACTTGGACCCCAATATTTGAGAACCTTCATGAAGGGGACTTATCTTGTGGAACACCAAGAATTAAGAGATCAACATCACGAATTTGAAAGCAAATATTTGTTGGTCAACTTCCTTAATCAAGACACCTTTAACACGGTGCCATTTATGCTCCATACGTCCCTTAGTAATAATAATACGTGCACTTTTAAATTTTAAAGAATAATTTTGTAAATAAAATAAAATATAAGGTAAACAAAATAAAATAAGACAAATTAATGATAACTTTGTAAATATTTTAAAAGATAAAGAGTTGAACCACCAAAATAATTAGATAAATGATCTAAATAGTAAAAATAACTTTTATTTGTTAATAAGATAAAAGTTATAAAAGAGTACTTCTGCCTATTTTTTAAAGTGTACTTCTTGTCAACATATATTATCCAAAAGTGCGCTTTTAAACAATATAAAATGATTAAATTTGAAGCATATAGGACCATTTCATGAATTATATTTTATAAAGTAAAGATGAAATTTGAAATTCATATATTTTAGATGGTATTTAAAATTTTCTAAATTTAACTTTGATAAATTATCTCTTGAAATCCCTCCATTTTAAAATTTTTCTAAAATTATTATCTAAACAAAATAAAGCAAATAATTTGCATCCAAGGATTTAGAATGAAAGTTTTGTATTTATTGGGTTGTTTTGTTGATGATAAAGGTTGTGGTTATCTATCTATTTTTTAGAATGAAAGATTTTGTTGTTGAGTTTAGGGCACAAGACCAAAACCAGTAAAGTCAGATTTTTTTATCTTTGAAAAATAATTAATTTTTATGTATATTTATATTTCAAAAAGTTAAAAATATTTAAATAGTATCATAAGTTGAAGACTTTACAGTTATAAAAAGATACAATTATTAACATATTTAATTAAAATATTGTATATCTCATAAAATAAAAATGTAGGATTTAAATAAAATTATAATAAAATATAGTTGTTAATATTAAAAAAAAAACTCTATTTTTTATTTATTAATATTTTATTTTAGAGTTTGAATTAAGCTTCAACAAGTATTAAGTCCGATCCTGGTAGAGATGTGGAAATGAGGATTTGAATGAGCAAAAATGGGATAACCGTATTCTTAAAATATGGAATTAACATATACAATGAAATAATTTTCCCAATACCTCATCCATAACCAACCATAAGATTCACTTATCATTGAAAAAAGGAGATGCCCCCAAACACCATAAATCTAATTATAAATCCCTTCAATCCTTATCCTTCCAACACTAATACCCATGCAAATGCATATTTGTTTTTTGAATTCTTTTTTTATATCCAACTTTTTAAGGCGTTTGATTCTTTATTAATTGAATTTGATGGAGATTAATCATCGGTGGTTAGTTATTCTTATTCTCTAGATAAAAGATATGTGACGTTAAAAAGTTATATATTTAGTAATTTATTTTATGGTGACAATAGACTAGAGTCGAGTTAGGCTTTACTAGGTCGTATTTGTCAAAAAATTTGAAGCTTAAGTCTGATTTGTGGTATGTGATAAATTTACTTTTTACGCATTAGTTTGACATTGATAGAAGTCTGATATGCACTACGCGAAAAAACGGCTTTTACAGCGCTTTTTTAAGCCATTTACAGCGCTTTTTCAAAAAAATAAGCGCTGTGGAAACGGGCGCTGTAAATGATACAACAGCGCTTCTATAAAAGCGCTATAAAACATGTAAATACAACGCGCGCTTGTTATGCACATTTTACAGCGCTTCTTCACAAAAAGCGCTGTAATATGCACCCCGTCATATGAGTTATGGGTGTGCATATTACAGCGCTTTCTCACAAAAGCGCTGTAATATGCCCACCCATAATTTCATATATGGGCGTACATATTACAGCGCTTTCTCGAAAAAACGCTGTAATATGCACCCCGTCATATGAGTTATGGGTGTGCATATTACAGCACTTTCTCGAAAAAGCGCTGTAAAATGCCTACCCATAATTTCATATTATGGGTCTGCATTTTACAGCGCTTTCTCAAAAAAGCGCTGTAATATGCCCACCCATAATTTCATATTATGGGTCTGCATTTTACAGCGCTTTTCTTGTACATATTACAGCGCTTTCTCACGGAAGCGCTGTTGAAGGTGCACCATTAAAGCGCTTTAGAACAACATTTTACAGCGCTTTTTAAAAAAAGCGCTGTAAAATGCATTATTTTTTTTTTTTTTTAAACGCTGTAAATTAATTATTTGAAATGAAAAATGCTTTTTAGCTTTTTATGGCACTTTTTTTAAAAAGCGCTGTCTTTTATCATTGTACCCAAAATTATTTTTGATCCAAAATCACTTCACAATCAGTAGAACAGAACATATTATAGACAATCAGTTCACACAATCAATAGAACATAAATCAGAACTCTGTAACTTTTTTAACATATATGTAACTCTGTAATTTACAACCTAAGTAACTACATTCAGATACATATATACAACCTAATTTACAACCTAATTACCTACATTCAGATCCATTATATAATAACTAACAGATCCATTATATGCATATATTGTGTCCTATGATCATTTACATATAATAACTAACAGAATATACATTATATGCACTAGCTACCATATAATATTCAGATCCCTTGCCCAGCACAAGCTATTTCCCAGAAAATCAAATAATTTTCATGTCAAGCACGTACTGACACCATTCTTCCTTTAATTCCATCAGATCTTCCTCAGAATATGATGGACTGGAATTGGCAAAGTACTGCAATATAAAAATTGAACATATTATATTAAGTTAGTATCAAATATATAGATAATTTATATATGAAAATCATATAATGCAAATACCGTACCGTTTCTGGGATAATAGTTTTATTCTTCTCAACAATCTCCTTCATGAATCTCAATATGTAGTACCCACAGTCAATGTTATTTGTTTGACGAGGGCACTTTATTGAGATCCATGTAATGTTATTCGACTTCTGCTTCGACACTTTAGCACCTCTTTGAGCTCGATAAACTTTTAAGGCACTATCGAATGAATAAATGTGATTATTAGAGCATGAATATTTATATATATATATATATATAAATATTCATGCTCTAATAATCACATTTATTCATTCGATAGTGCCTTAAAAGTTTATCGAGCTCAAAGAGGTGCTAAAGTGTCGAAGCAGAAGTCTAATAACATTACATGGATCTCAATAAAGTGCCCTCGTCAAACAAATAACATCGACTGTGGGTACTACATATTGAGATTCATGAAGGAGATTGTTGAGAAGAATAAAACTATTATCCCAGAAACGGTACGGTATTTGCATTATATGATTTTCATATATAAATTATCTATATATTTGATACTAACTTAATATAATATGTTCAATTTTTATATTGCAGTACTTTGACAATTCCAGTCCATCATATTCTGAGGAAGATCTGATGGAATTAAAGGAAGAATGGTGTCAGTACGTGCTTGACATGAAAATTATTTGATTTTCTGGGAAATAGCTTGCTGCTGGGCAAGGGATCTGAATATTATATGGTAGCTAGTGCATATAATGTATATTCTGTTAGTTATTATATGTAAATGATCATAGGACACAATATATGAACATGCATATGGATCTGAATGTAGTTTAGGTTGTAAATTAGGTTATATATATATACGTATCTGAATGTAGGTAATTAGGTTGTAAATTAGGTTGTATATATGTATCTGAATGTAGTTACTTAGGTTGTAAATTACAGAGTTACATATATGTTAAAAAAGTTACAGAGTTCTGATTTATGTTCTACTGATTGTGTGAACTGCTTATGGTATTTGAATATGTTTTGTTGTTGTGTGCACTGATTGTGAAGTGATTTTGGATCAAAATAATTTTGGATACAAAGATAAAAGACAGCGCTTTTTAAAAAAAGTGCCATAAAAAGCTAAAAAGCACCTTTCATTTCAAATAATTAATTTCAGCCCTATTAACCTCCAATTTTTGAGGTCTGCTGCCTTTTTTTGGCTGTAGGGGTGGTTTATTTATTTGGACCTACAAAAATGAGGTAAAATGTTAGTTTATTGAATCTGAAAAAATAAAAAACCTTAGGCAATAAATGTGACAAACCTTTTCGGGAGATGTAACTGATTTGTCCTTGGGAATCTTTTTTTCGAGGGCAACAAGGTGTGTGGGCCATGCCACGTAACTGCCAATAGCGTCGCTTAAGAACTTCATATCTCCATCGTTGTCCGGTATGGGCAACGGTGCAGTTGGTTCGAAAGCAACCGTAGGCGATACTTTGACATGGCCCGCGGGGATCGGAATATTGTGCAATACTTCTCCCGAAGTATTGTGCAATATTCCTTTTCCCACCTTCCGTTGAGTCGGCGAGGACAAGTATAGGACACATGTAGTGACACCCTACATCAATAGTTAAAACATAAGTACAGTTAATATATAAGTTTGTTTAATACATAAGTAATTACATAAGCAAGTAAGTAGTAAGTAATTAATTACCTCGGGAATACTCTTCAAACCGACGTTGCAACTCCCGGTTTCACTCTCCATTTGTATTTCAGGTTGGAGCTGAACCGGAAGTTGCTTGTCTTTATTCGTATTCACCAAGAGTGCCACTTGCTCCGATAAGATTCTGAGCTTCTCTAATACTTCCTCGTTGGAAGGTTTTTGGCGCTTCTCTTGAGGAAAAAAGCTTTTGGGAGTTACGCCAAATCCTTTCCCCCTCACTCGACCGGAATACTCAGGGACATTAAACACTTTCCCAAGAATGTCCCTGCACGTATCCTTGTTGCCCTCTTGAGTTTCAGAACTTTGTTCAATAGTTTCCTAAAATACATGTAACATTAAAAAGATAAGTTCAATAGCATTTTTAAAATACAATATTAAAAAATATTAAAGTGATAATATACTTACACAAAGTTCTACAACTTTCTTGACATTTTCATTATCAACCACTCCTTCTTTGTTAACACGCGCTTCCTTCCATAAGATATGACGACCCAAGGGTTGATCGGCTTGGGTGTCTTTTCTCTATTCGTTAAAATCATAAACAAAATAATACAAATTAGTTACACACTATAGTTTATAATACAAATTACAAGTGATGTTTAATTACTTACAATTTTTTGTTCAAGGCGTGCATATCCCATACGTGATTTCTTGTATGGGTGTTTTGGGTTGCTTGCCCGTTCGCGATTTGCCTTACTAATATTCTATATAAAAAAAAAATAGCAATTGTGTAAAAATTTAAAATACGCTACGAATATGAATAATAAAACACAAATGCTAATAAATTAATCACTTACGACAAACGCCGGGTCAGAACGTTTGGAAACAAATGCACTCCATTCATCCTTTGATATATAATGTTGATATATCTTTGGAGGTTCAGCATTTGTGTTTCCTTCTCTATCTTTTAGATAGAAATTTGAGAGATGGGATCTAAATCCACGATGGATTTTCCCAGCAACTCTCAAAACATATGACTTTCGTTCCTCATCAAGAACAAAAGTGGTCTGCAATGAAAACAATTATAAGTAATGTATTTTACAGAAAAAAAATTATAAATGACAAAAGAGTAGATCAAAATATTTACTTGAATGTCATTCCAGATGATATCTTTGGCATCCTTCAACGCCTTATCTCTCCAGTTGTCTATTGTTATTGGGACATTTTGACGAACAACAGCCCCAATGTAGCTTACAAACATGGAGCTGTTGGGGTCAACTGGCTGACCACTCTCGTTCCAGCCAACCTAATAAACTCATATAGTAAGTACATGCCCTAAACCCTAAAAAAAGATAAAAAAACACACAGCAAACAGAGTATATATAGTATACCTCAAATTTAATGCCACTGCTCCGTGCTTTAATCACCCTTTGCATGATAGTTGCACCACGTTTGACTTCTTTTTCGTAAGTCTTAGAGGTGCCAACTTCTTCATTTTGAACTTCTAAATCTTTGTTTGTATCCATTTAACTACAACAAGTTCAACATGCACTTTAGTATAACATCAACAAGCTCAACATGGATCATGCATTATTATAAACAAACTCAACATGTATCAGTATATCTTAAAAAAGCTCAACATGCATTCTAATGATTACAAAAATTTAATAACATCAATACCTGAATAATGATGGTTCGAAGAAAGACGAAATGCAAAGAAAAGAGGGTTTGCAGAAAGTTCACAGAAATATGGTTCACAGAAATACGGTTTGAAGAAATACGTAATGAGGGTTACGTATTTCAATGAAAATATATTGTGTGAAATGGGAGAGATGATCTTGGATGGAAATAAGGTTCGAAATGAAGGAGATGATCGTGGAAATAAGGTTCGTAAAGGACGGGATGATAGGGTTTGCAAAAGAAGAGAAGAAATGAAGGTTGAGATGAAGGTTACGTAATGAAGAGGAAACTGAAGAGGTAACTGTTATATATACGTAACACTTTTACAGCGCTTTTTATAAGCCTTTTACAGCGCTTATTTTGTAAAGCGCTCTAAAAGGCTTCTTTAGTTAAATTTTTAAAAGGCTCTTTTACAGCGCTTTTTTCAAATAAGCGCTGTAAAAGACCTCCGTGTGTTATTATGTTATTTGAATGCCTTTTACAGCGCTTTTTTCAAATAAGCGCTGTAAAAGACCTCCGTGTGTTATTATGTTATTTGAATGCCTTTTACAGCGCTTTTTTCAAATAAGCGCTGTAAAAGACCTCCGTGTGTTATTATGTTATATGAATGCCTTTTACAGCGCTTTCACACATAAGCGCTCTAAAAGGCTTCTTTAGTTAAATTTTTAAAAGGCTCTTTTACAGCGCTTTTTTCAAATAAGCGCTGTAAAAGACCTCCGTGTGTTATTATGTTATATGAATGCCTTTTACAGCGCTTTCACACATAAGCGCTCTAAAAGGCTTCTTTAGTTAAATTTTTAAAAGGCTCTTTTACAGCGCTTTTTTCAAATAAGCGCTGTAAAAGACCTCCGTGTGTTATTATGTTATTTGAATGCCTTTTACAGCGCTTTTACACATAAGCGCTCTAAAATGTCTCTTTATGTTAATTTTAAGAGGCTCTTTTACAGCGCTTTTCCCAAATAAGCGCTGTAAAAGACCTCCGTGTGTTATTATGTTATATGAATGTTTTTTAAAGCCTTTTACAGCGCTTTTCCACATAAGCGCTCTAAAATGTCTCTTTATGTTAATTTTAAAAGGCTCTTTTACAGCGCTTTTTCCAAATAAGCGCTGTAAAAGGCCTTATTGTTTTTGTGTTTTGTTATGTTATGTTATTTTTTAAACAAGCTCAACATGCATGCAAAACCCACATAGTAGTAACTGGTCACCACAAAAATCCCTTCCTCTTCACCAAACTCTTCTCCTTTTATGCATCTTCTTCACAAACATCAAAGCTTACTCTTTCACAATTCAATCTCCACCTCAACACCCTTTTTATCTCTTTACATTCTCTTTCCTTCTTAAATCGAAACTTAATTGGTATTCAGGATCATTGCCATGTTGCGAAAAATGGGTTTGTGTCTGGTGTTTTTGGGGATTCCCATGATGCGTACAAGGTGTTTGAAGAAATGGGTTTGTGTCTGATGTTTTTTGGATTCCCATGATGCGTACAAGGTGTTTGAAGAAATGGGTTTGTGTCTGATGTTTTTTGGATTCCCATGATGCGTACAAGGTGTTTGAAGAAATTAGGTGTCTGATGAATATTATTTTTAAAGCTTTTTTACAGCGCTTTGTCAAATAAGCGCTGTAAAATGTCTTTTTTACTCACTTTCAAAAGAGTCGTTTACAGCGCTTTGTGTGAAAAGCGCTGTAAAAGGTATAAAACACTCATTATTTTATTTTTAAAAGGATCTTTTACAGCGCTTTTTAAGATAAGCGCTGTAAAATGTCTCTTTATTTTATTTTTGTGTTTGGTTTATTTGGGTTGGGATGACATTAAAAACATTTTTATCATTGTTTATTGGATTAAAAATATTGTTATCATTGTCTTTATCACAATACTTTAGGAGATGATGAATTATTAGAAATGAGTATTCTGAAGAATCTATATATATATATGCACTGAGCAAAAGAGAATCTCTCTATTCAGTTCAGTTCAGTTCATGTAAATTACTAATTTATATTCAGTTCAGTTCATGTAAATCAAGCTAAATATAAAACACTCATTGTTACATGAACTTGGTATAAAACACTCAAATCAAGCTAAATATAAGCAGAAAATAAATTAATCAGAAAATAAATTAATCAGAACTTAGTATAAAACACTCAATTCAGATTACATGCATATTTACAATAACACAGTTCAGATTACATGCATAGCTTATATAAAACAATTAAACATATATATACATTAAGATGCCCTTCTTCTTTTCCTGGTGACATTCACATTTGTTTGTCCATTTACAATACGAAACGATGGATTAATCCAAATTCCCTCATCATGATCATCTCTAAGATATAAACCATCATCAGTTGAATCAATTTCATGTGGTTGTTGTGATGTTGCAAATAAAAGATCATTACCAACATCTTCATCATTATTGTTATCATCACTTATTTTATTGGTCGATAGGACAACAGACCATTTATCATTAGAAGGATCAGTGACATAAAACACTTGTTGAGCTTGCGACGCTAAAATAAAAGGCTCGTCTTTGTATCCCACCCTATTAAAATCGACAAGCAAGAATCCTGACTCATCAATCCGAACGCCATTATTATTATCGACCCACTTGCAACCAAATATGGGAACACGAAACATTGTGTAGTCTAACTCCCATATGCGCTCGATAACCCCAAAATATGATAGATTTGCATATATTGGGTTTTTGTCTTTTGCACTTGAGACATGCATCGCTTCAGCTACGAGAGTGACTCCACTATTTTGCATAGTGGTCTGATCATCTTGTTCTTTGGTATAAAATGTGTAGCCGTTAATAACATAACCAGTGTAAGAAAAGACATGTAAGCTCGGACCATTTGCTAGCCACCTCAATCTATTTGAAATTGATCCGGGGTCTATATCAAATTTTGACATTATGTGATTTTTTAACCATGTTACAAAACTTCGATTGTGCTCTCGAGTTATCCAATTTTGATTCCTATTCATGTTCAAACGAGATAACTGATCAATGTGTATTGTAACATACGGTTGAACCTCATCATCATTGTGCAGAACATACAATTGTGCCTGCTCCCATTCTGTCCTTGATATAGTCAGTAGTCTCCTTCCAGTTATCCCTTCTCCTGATAGTCTTCCCGAATGACGAGACATGGGAAGCCCTATGGATTCAACATTGGACAGATATTCAGTACAAAATTCAGCAGCCTCTTCAACAATGTATCGTTCAGCAATACAACCTTCTGGTCGACTTCTACTTTTTACGTACCCTTTTAATATTTTCATATATCGTTCTATCGGATACATCCATCTCATATAAGCTGGCCCACAAAGTTGTGTCTCCTTAACCAGATGAACAGTAAGGTGAACCATTATATCAAAAAACGATGGTGGGAAATACATTTCAAGCTCACACAAAGTAACAACAATTTCCCTCTGCAATGTCGGTAATTTCTGAGGGTCGATCACTTTACTACAAATTTCCCTGAAGAAGAAACATAATCTAGTTAAGGCTAGTCGAACTTTTTCAGGTAAAATGGAACGTATACCTATTGGTAGCAAATGCTCCATTATAATATGACAATCATGGGTCTTCAAACCTTTTAACTTGAGGTCTTTCATACAAACCAAATTTTTAATGTTCGAAGAGTATCCTTCTGGAACTTTAACTTCGTGTAGAAATTTACATAAAACAATTTTTTCCTTTCTAGATAGAGTATGAGCGGCTGGAGGTAGATATGTGCGATTTCCTTTCTTTACTGGAGCCAGTTCATTTCTTATTCCCATATCGACCAAGTCCAATCTTGCATTGACGCCATCTTTAGACTTTCCTGGAACATTGAGTAACGTACCAATAACACTTTCAAATACATTTTTCTCAATATGCATCACATCGAGGAAATGTCTTACATACAATGACTTCCAATATGGCAATTCAAAGAAAATTGACTTTTTCTTCCACCCAGTTTTCACCAGCTCTCCCGCAAAAGGTTTGCCAAATTTATTGGTCAAACCTTGTACTTTTTCAAGTATTTGATATCCAGTCGGTGCTAAAGGAGCTTTACCTTCCTCTGATTTTCCATTGAATGCATTTCTCCACCCACGATACTGATGACTATAAGGTAAAAATCTACGATGTCCAAGAAACACATTCTTCTTACAATGTTTCAACCGCATCCAATTTGTACTCTCTTCACATATAGGACATGCACACTGACCTTTAATGCTATATCCTGATAAATTACCATATGCTGGAAAATCATTAATTGTGCCGAACAACATAGCCCTCAAATTGAAACATTCTTTCTTATACCCATCATAAACTTCCACACCTGTCTCCCACATACTTTTTAAATTTTCGATTAGAGGAGTCAAGTATACGTCGATATCATTCCCCGGTTGTTTGGGTCCAGAAATTAACAGAGACAACATCATAAACTTACGCTTCATACATAACCATGGAGGTAGGTTATATATTACCAAAATCACAGGCCACGTGCTATGTGAGATGCTTTGAAGACCATGTGGATTCATTCCATCAGTAGAAAGTGCAAGTCTTAGATTTCTTGACTCTATCCCGAATTCAGGATACTCGTGATCAATTTTTGCCCATTGTGGGGAATCTGCAGGGTGTCGAAACATTCCATCTCTAATTCTTTCATCTGCATGCCATGTCAAGTGTTTTGAATCTTCTTCACTGCGATACATGCGCCTAAATCTTGGTATTATAGGAAAATACCACACGACTTTTGCTGGAGTAGATTCTTTCTTCTTATATCGAGAGACATTGCATTTCGGACACGCCTTAAGTAGTTCATATTCGTTTCGAAATAAAATGCAATCGTTAGGACACGCATGAATCCTTTCGTAACTCATTCCAATAGAACACAAAATCCGTTTAGCCTCGTAGGTTCGACTGGGAAGTTCATTATCATCTGGCAACATATCTTTTATGAGTGTTAATAATTCTGTAAAGCTTTTATCAGACCATCCATTACTCGCTTTTAAGTTGTACAACTTTAATATCGCTGACAGTCTTGTGAATTTAGTACAACCATTATATAATTCTTTCTCTGCATCACTCAACAAACTTTCAAACATTTTAGGACAATCTCGAAGATCTTCTTCAACTGCTTTTGCAATCTCATCAACTCGGTCCGGCTCATATGTATCTGTATCGAAATCAGTTGAAGCATATGTAGAACTATTCTCAAAATTAATGTTTCCTTTTTTTTTCTCACCATGTCTTATCCAACATGTGTAGCTTTGATCAATTCCATTACATACTAGATGTCCTTCTAATTCATCTTCTCTAACACGTTTTCCAAAACAACATTTTAAACAAGGACAAACTACTCTATTTGGATCTTTTGCATTCTTCACTGCAAACTCAACAAACTCCTTCACTCCAATTTCATACTCTTTTGACAATCGATTGGCTGAAATCCATTTCCTATCCATATTATACCACCTATATAAATGCAGTAACAAAAATAATAAGCTTTCAAAACATATCAACAAGTTTCAAAAAGAAACCAATATCAACTAAAAATTTCAAAACAGAACAGATCATGTGTAAAAAATACCTTAGACAACGTAGATGGCCGCACAGTACGTAGAGGATATGAGGGTTTCCAACGTATATAATTATTTGAAAGATGTATTTTACAGCGCTTGTGAAAAAAGCGCTATAATAGGTAGTTAAATTCAATGAAAGCGCATGTGTTTTACAGCGCTTGCGAAAAAAGCGCTGTAACACATTTACGAAAGCGCTTCCGTTTACAGCGCTTTTTTGACAAGCGCTGTAAAATCCTTATAACGTGATGCGCAAACGTTATATGACCTACTACAGCGCTTGTTTTACAGCGCTTTACATAAAAAGCGCTGTAATAGGTTCCGTTATTTTTAAAATATAATTACAACAGCGCTTGTGTTTAGAAAGCGCTGTAAAATGGGCGCTGTTAAATGTCATTTCTGGCGTAGTGATGGCTTGTTAGTCTAATTAAAAGCTTATTTAACTTTAATATTTTTTTAATAAGTAAACAAATATATCTTTAAATAGATTAATGAGTTAATATGTCAACGAAATTAAGTTTTATTTTGATATTTAACATCACGTTTTAAAGAATATGACTTTACATACATTATACTTAAATTATATTTTATAATAATACATTTAAATATGTCAAAAATTAAATGAGACTAATATGCGTAAATTACTAAAAGTTGAGTATATAACAAAAATATCAAATTTTAATATAATAAAAAAATATTATTTATATATAATTAAACATGCCGGCCTAATAGATCTAAAAGGCTTATTATGTGGTCTGTAGTCTGACATTTTTTATAAAATAGTTTTTTTAGAAGCTTTGGCCTTGTCTATTTAAGAAAAAAGTCTAATTGGAGTTGAGTTTGACGTACCGTAGACACCTGTCGGTCGACCTGACCTATTCCCATCCCTATTTGCCACAACCTAAAGTTAACATTTTTGAGATATTAACAGGAAAAAACATACTTGGTTCAATTTGTAGAATTGGAAGCCAACTTGACTCAAGGAAAAAAAAATTAAAATACCAACTTAAACTATAAATACTATCTCCTATTCTGTTTATAAGAAAAAATTTAGTGATTTTTTATTTCGCATTCATTAAAAAAAATATAACTTTTAAAATATATTTATTATTTAATAATTTTTTATCCTTATTTAATGTATATATTTGAATATTAATAAATGTATTTAATATTTCACATTTTTCTATGAATAGTGTATTAATAAAAATATTCAAAAAATAACAGTAATAAATAAGTTCATTGATAGTAATAAATATATTTAATATTAGAAGGAGTAATAAATTAAGAGATAGCTATTTCTTGGATGTGCTCATTCAAATTAATGGTTCAAACGTTTTTCCTAGCCCAGCCCACTTTTATACCTGACTAATGGAGCTAACGCATCAAACTCGGTCCATTATAAGGCCTTTACCACTTATACCCCCCATTATGAAACCGCCATCAATTCCGGTGGGAGTATGAAAGCACGAGACATTGCTGCAATCATAACGAGGAATGTTTTTGTTTCTTTGACCATCTAAGCCTCAGTTTTAGTTTAGTTTAGTTTAATTTAGGTCTGTTGAGTTTTTTTATTTTCAAAAATTAAAATTAATTTCAAATTTAAGTTTTTAATTTTTAGTTATGAATTCAATTTCAGTTTATATTTTATTTGCATTGTATTACTTTTTTTACCGTGTATTTTTATTTATTCACCAACTATAAAAAGAATATTAAGACTAATAAATAATAAAAGCTGAAAAAGAATAGATAAATCTTAATTATTTTAAAATAATTTAAATATTATAAAATTATAATTTATTTAATTACAATAATTTTAGTAATAATGATTGAAAGTGGTAGTTGTAGTAAATAACTATCGTTGCAAACCGTCAAATGTGGATGCAACAATCAAAATAAAAACTTGAGAATTGGAAGTGGTGGTCAGTTTTGGTAGCACTGATCGACAATCGTTGGAGTGATGTTTATGTTTAGTAACAGTTATATTTTTTAAACTAAATTGCATTCGCGGTCCCTTAATTTAATTTATGTTAACGTTTTAGTTCTTTATCTTTTTTTTTCTTTCCAATTTAGTCATTTATATTAATTTTAAGTGACAATTTGATATTTTACGTTTTAAAATGTTAACAATATTATCCTTTTCTTTTTACAAAAACTAAAAAAAATTATCAAAATCTTCAAACATAACTCGTAAAATTAATATTCATCTTCAATATAATGCAAATTTCATCAAATGCATAACTCAAATTTTCAAATAAACTCATATTTTCATTTCCAACAACATCAAATAAAGAATGAAAATATGAGTTTATTTAAATATTTAAGCTATGAATTGGATGAAATTTATATTTTATTGAAGATGAAAATGAATTTTATAGATTTTGTTTGAAAATTTTGATAATTTTTTATAAAAAAATGAACCACTTTATTAAATTTTAAAACATAAAATATCAAATTGTCACATAAAATTAAAATAAAAGACCAACTCAAAAAAAAAAAAAAAACTAAAACTTTAACTGAAATCGAGTTAAAGCACCCATGCAATTTAGTCTATTTTTTATTTTGAATCTTAAAAAAAAACTATTTTCAAATTAAATAGAAAGTCAATTCAACTCCAATTTACCCAAACATGATTTTAAAATTGACTTTGAAATAAAAAACGAGAAACTCGCATCCACCCTCATCCTGAACCGGCCTTCACTATCCATACAATTGCATCAACTTTTTCACCATGATTAATCAGCCCTAAGTCCTTTTAATTTCTTTTTAAGTTACTTATGTGAACAATCCAAAGTGAAAGAAACAGCATAACTAGAATCAGAAGATCATGAAATACAAAAGGATTCCCAAATTAATTTCAAATTGGAAGCCTCTGTTACTAGAGTTTGTGAAATATGACTACTAAAACAAGAGCACTAAAAGAAAAATAATTAATTCAATAATTATTCACTTGTAACATCCATTAACCCTAAGACTTTCTTTTTTTATATATTAGAATCACAAACAAAATATTGAATCATATAGTTTCAATTCTGTTATATATAAATGACGTTGGCTAAAATATAGAATCGTTCGATCTCAGTTACAGTTACAGTTACATATCATTGACTGCGTAACTGTACTGAATCCGATTCCTCCAAATTAGAGGAAAGTACATGTCCTTTTACGCGGTTTCTTCTTTGGCTTTGGTGGCCTCAATGCAACCTTTATTGCAGCATCAAAAACTACCTTCACATTCTGTAAACACAAGAACAAGAAAAATGAATTCTAACAAATACTTAAAAAAGTTAAATTGAATACTCACTATTTAGTTTCTAGAGCTTGACTTTGCTTCAAAATATGATATGATACAAAACAAAAAGTTGAATCCAAACAAGTGCTACAATTTTTACCTGCTGTGTTTTAGAGCTACACTCAATGTAAGTGACTGCACCAATAGTTTTCTTTAATTCTTCACCCTGATCAACACAATCATTCATTAAATCCATTGTATATGCAAAATAATATTGGTTTCAAATATAGACATCTTTTTGAATAATTTATTTATCAAGACATACCTGAGAAGTTGTTATTCTTGTAGCTCCAGGGTGATCAATAAAAAATTGTTTGTCGTCTCGCAAATCTGTACATACATCAAATTTAAAATGAATCTAGCATTAAGAAAATGTATTGTCAACATAAAATTGTTTTATACGGTATGTGAACCACCCTTAAACTCTTGTTTTAATTCTATTGATGAAAGTTATGAGTACTGAATGTTCAATAAGCTACAACAAAATTATATTTAATAGATATTGACATCCTACGAATGAAACTAGCTACTTAACATTAAATAAATATATATCAAATAAATAATGAAAGTAAGAAATTGAAAGCTTGGTATATCAATTATATTATTAGCTTACCCAATTTTGTTCCCACCAGCACAATAGGCACATTTGGAGCATAGTGTCTCAGCTCAGATATCCACTGTTTTGTCGACAATCAAACATACATATGAGAATACTAATGTCAAATAAAAATGTTACTATTAAAGTTACAAAATAAGGGGAATCTAACTTTTTAAGGCATAGGGGAAAAAACCTTTTTGGAAATGTTCTCAAAACTTGCTTTACTTATGAGAGAAAAGCACAACAAAAACACATCAGCTCCTCTGTAGCTCAAAGGCCTTAATCTATTGTAATCTTCTTGTCCTGCAATTCACAAATCACACCAATAAACAACTAAACAATTTTACACAAAACTTTAGCTCATCAAAATTTAGCATTTTATTATTCAAGTAAAACATATTAGAGCTTTAAACTAACCTGCAGTATCCCATAAACCAAGATTAACTGTACTACCATCCACCACTACATTAGCACTGAAGTTATCAAACACAGTTGGAACATAATCCTATGATAGAAAAATCACAGAAAAACAAAAGATTAGACTCATCACTAGCTCCTTAAACCAAAATTCACTTTTTTCTTTAGATGTAATCTACATATTGTCCCGTAAGGGCAACTCAGATAGTAAAAGACTGCAGAGACATTTAATGTGTTGGACTCTTCTCCACACTTAATGTATATGAGTTTTGCCGTTAGAATCTTCAAAACTAAAAGAAAAAAAATCACATGACAAGGTAATAGAAACATACTGTGGGAAAGGTATTGCTTGTATAGGATATAAGCATGCATGTCTTTCCTACAGCACCATCCCCAACTGTTACACACTTGATAAATCTAGCTGTACTCATTTTCTCTTCGTTTGCTTAACTAAGGAACACAATCTATAGTTGCAATTTCAAACAATTGTAACAATATTTATGAAAGAAGTTAAAGGAGGGGGTGGCTAAGACTTAGTTTTCTTTAAGTGCAAGGACAAAAGCAGATATGGTAACAAAGTAGGTATAGTGGTGGTGTTAGTTGGTTAAGTGTGGGGGAAGGGAGGTAATGAATCATGAAAAGTAAAGAATTTGCTTAGTTAGCTAATACACTATGATGGTATTAAAGGAAAAAAAAATTGAGGTGTGATATGATATGATGTAAAGTAAGTAAAAAATGTTTGTTGTGACATGTTTGTTGGGTATGTCTTTGTTTCTAATTATAATTATTGGTTGTTATGGTTAAACGGATTGAGCTAACTAACATTGGTTTCTTTATCCTTCTTGGGTCCACTCTTATTGGAGAGGTTCAAAAGTGAATGCTTTTTACTCTACCTTTTTGCAAAACAGAAACTAACTGCAATGGAAAAGATTATACTAAGCAATGTATTTTGCATGCTAACGGAAAAAAGGGGCTTTTTTTTTTAATGCTTTGAAGAGTGTTACATCTTACAAATTTATAGCCATTTAAGTATGAGATATTATTTAGGCTAAATCACATCAGTAGTCCCCTAACTTAATTTTAAGTAACGTTTTAGTTCTTTATATTTTTTTTCGAGTTAGTCATTTATTTTAATTTTAAGTGACAATTTGATATTTTATGTTTTAAAATGTCAACAGTGTTGTCCTTTTTTTTACAAAAATTCAAAAAAATCATCAAATTTTTCAAACAAAACCCATAAAATTCATTATCATCTTCAATAAAATACAAATTTAATCAAATTCATAACTTAAATCTTGAAATAAACTCATATTTTCATTCTTTATTTGATGTTGTTGGAGATGAAAATATGAGTGTATTTGAATATTTGAGTTATGGATTTAATAAAATTTGCATTATATTGAAGATGATTATTAATTTTATGGATTTTGGTTGAAAATTTTGATGATTTTTCTAAATTTTTGTATAAAAAAAGATGACATTGTTGAAATTTTAAAACATAAAATATCAAATTATCACTTAAAATTAAAATAAATGACCAACTCAGAAAAAAAAAAAAAAGATAAATGACTAAAACGTTACCTGAAATTAAGTTAAGGGACCACGGATATAATTTAGCCTATTATTTACTATGAATCTACATGTAGTAATATGATTTTAGAAGTGGTATATTTAATAGTTTGAAATTTTTAAAATTGATATTTTTCATACAAATTTTTTTATATATAATTCTTTAACAAGTATCATCAGATTAGTATGATTATTAATTAAATTTGAGGAGATCTATAACCATTTGAAATTGATACAGTTTTAATCTGATAATAACTTGTATGAATAATAAAAGAATGTGGATAAATTAATTTACGTTGACGTCTAATGAAAATTGGGTACTTTTATCAAAACACCTCACTTTAATAATTGAATTTTTAAATCAATGTTATGATATAGTACAACGGAATGGATGACTCTGCTACATGCCTACATAAAACTAATTAGCACTCAAAAATTTACGATATACCTATTAAACTCTTGGTAATTTACTGTATGTTTATAAATTTTATCTCAATTAATAAATATCGATATTGTTAAATTTGACGTTTTATAGATAAATATAAATTTATGGTAATATTTACTATCTCTTCTAAAATTAAATTTTTTTTACTCTTTTTAATGTAAGAATTTAATAAAGATATTTTGTCTCTATTACATCAATATCCAATTATAAGTCACAATATTAACATGTAATCTCACTTTATAACACAATTTAAAATAACCGCAAATAAATTACTAAGAAAATTTAATTGTAAGAAAAGGATCCATAGCTAGGCGGTGGCAAGGAGAGAGGAGGATTAAAAATTCGCGAATTAAGGGGGTGAAAATTTATATAAATAATAAATATCGATGACATATTGAACTATTAAAAAATTGTGTAAACGAATACATTAGACTTTATATAGAATTTATGAATTACTAAGTACTTTTTTTATAGGCTACTAAGTATTTGTTGAAAACCTTTAACTAATTCGTTAAGAAGTTACAATTAATTCATGAAACCAATGAATTAATACGAAGACAAATTATAAATGTGAAAATTACTACTCATTATGTTCTAAAATAAAAATAAATTAAAAAAGATTGGTGTATTTGATTAGATTGGATTAAAAACGTCAATTTTTTAATTCATTTATGTTTATATTTCAAAAAAATATATTATTAATGGATAACAACATGGAAGTGCGAATGGTAAAATAAATTTTATACTCAAACAAAATTATTGTGAAAAAAAACAACACTCTATATAAATCTATTTTAAACGTAAATTTAGATAAAAATTAAACAAAAAATCTAAAAGTTTATAAAAGTTATGCACTTAAGAATCATAAATTGGTGTGAGAGTTTGAAAAAGTTAAAACGATAGAGAGGTTATGAGTTCAACTGATCCCTCTAACAAAATTAACAATTGTATCTATATATTTCTTTTTTAATATATTAAAAAAAATCTAAAAATAACTGAAAAAAATTTTAAAAAATAATTATCTGCTAATCAACAAAGAAAATTGTAGAAAATTTAAATTTACAAAACTGTAAAGAATGTTGGGTTTAATGTTCAGCTAAGGTACACAAATATCTTCTTCTGTATCAATCATATTATCTGTTGAGGAGAAATGCATACACAAGTAACACAAGGCTGATCAACCAGCAGCTCCGTTGCACAAACGCACCAAGTCACTCTAAATAAGAAATTGTGCAAAATTTGCCAAGTGAGTCACACAAAACTTTGTAAAAACAATATTATTGTCAAATATCACACATACAATTTCACACAAAATAAATGCAAGTTTAACACACAAAATAATACAATTGTAATAGTTTATTTATCATTAAGCGTCAAGCTTTTAATTAAGAGTTTAAAACAAATGTTCTAAAGATATTAGTTAAAGAATCCATAAATCGAAAATTTATTTTGAAAATACAAACGAACACGGATACACAACGTAATTGTAAAAATGGATGAACCATAAGTTAAAAGGACACAAAATTGCAACAAAAAAATATGAAAGAGATCAAAAGAGTCGTCAGTTCAAAGATCATGGAATGATAATAACAATCATGGAAGATTGGAAAGAGGTTGTCATCAGAAGCCTTAGAATTTTTAGGATATTGGTTAATCTCAAAGGGATGCATGAGCTAGAAACATTTATTTTGTTGTTGTTGTTGTTGTCAAATGAGGAGCAAGCTGAGACGGAGGAAGGCTGCAAGGAGCAAATTTGAGATGGAGAGAGGTCACAAATGAGGAGGAACCTGAGATGGCGCGTGATCACAAATGGGGAAGAACCTAATATAGAGGATGGAACACAAATTGGGGGAAATAAATCTGGGATGGAGATGGAAGGTTAGGTTGCAATTTTGGAGAAAATGAAACAAACTTTTTTAATTTGGGTGGTGAAGGTTTAGGAGAAACTGAAACACGTTTAAGAATTTGGGAGGCTTTTTTTGAGCGGGATGCAAAAATGAGATGAGAAGTACGGTGACAATTGGTAAAAGAAATGTCTCAGAAACCGTCGCAACTTGAGATCAAGGGCGGTTTTCCTACAACCCCGCAACCTAAGTGTCGCAATCTTTGAAATATCTTGTTGTGGATAATGATATTCACTAACAAAATATGTAATTTAGTTGTATAACTTAGTATAAATAACTCGGTCGAATTATGCAAGTTGATGTAGTTACTAGAGTTGCAATTAAATTCATTTTTCTTAGAGACATCTAGAATTCCGAGTTTGTTTTTCAGACTCAAATGGAGTATTTAATCCTAAAATAAATTATTTTGGGATAAATTCATATGAAAAGTGTGTTTAATCATAAATTTAAAGATTAAAAAAAGTCATATATTTGGAGGAGACAAGAACTCCAAATTCTAAGCTTTAAGTAAAAATTTATTTTGGAGTCAAATTAAATCTATATAAAAACATGTGAATGTTTGGTTATATGGTGATAAAAATTAATTTTAAATTAATTGATAATGTAAAGTTGATTTTAATGAAAAATGAGTTAAATATAAAATACTTTATGTTTATATATATTCACAATAAATGAATTGCACTTAAAAATTTAGTGTAAGACTAACGTTTGAACTCAAAAACTACAGATCAAAATTTTAAATTATAATTATTTTTAAAGACAAAATCAATTTAACTTATTACCTTCAACTATGTTAAAATTCATTTTATTTATTAATTCAAATCTAACATTCGGTTAAACATAGCTAAACATCTTAAAATGAATCTCATGTGTCTTGAAACACTTTTACCATATACAAAAGTGAATCTAAGTATGCTCTTACTAGTTATTACCTAGCTTTAGATACACCTAAAAGCCGGATATTGGAGGCATATAAGAATGTGTACACCTTTAGTCAAAAAGAAAAATTTGTACACGTGACAGTAAAAAAGAGAAGTCAAAATTCACTATAAAAAAATATCTCAGTAAAAAGAAAGGGGAAGAGACTTACATTGTTTAAAACAGAGTTACTCTTGCTTAGGTCTGGAATTTCCAACAGAATAATAAATAGGATGTTGAAATTCTTCAATTTTGCTCCTTGCTCTATTTTGTGCCATGGTGTGATCAACTATACTCTTCTCACTCTTTTGAACTACTGCTGCATACTCTCGTCCATACCCCTTAGTTTTGTAAATATTTTCAACATTGCCATCATAACATTGAAAATCTCTAACTTGACTTTGTTGATCAATTGTTGAAGAAGTCACTACATTATTATTACTCCCAGAAACACTTGCTATGTTTTGAAAATAATTGGGCTGCAAAATTGCACTCTTTTGGTGCAAAAAAACATTAGCATCAGGAACACAATTGAATATTTTTGGTTCCACATTATGCAAATCACCTTCAAAACTATGTACATATGGATATGAAAAACTAGGATTATTTTGTACAACATTGTTATTATCCACAAAAGGTGCCCAATTGACATTGTTGGAAACTTGTAAAGCCTCATTACTAAAGAGTAATGAATCATGGGCCTGGCCCCTAAATTTGGGCTCAGAAGTTGAAAAAGTTTGTTGCTGTTGGAGGAGAGTCAATAGTTGTGTGATAATGTTCAAGGCTTCATTGTAAGCACCAAATGGACCAAAGACAGGATTTTGGGCCCACATCATGGCTTCCCATTCAAAAGATTTGATGGCTTGTTTTCTACCTTGTTGATCAAGTTTTGTTAGCATCTTTGCAACGTTGCTGAAACCAAAAACCTTGTGAACTGATTCATATACATGAATCTTGTCTATTGGAAAATAAGGTGCAAGAACACAGTCTTGAGTGCATTTTCTCCGTTGGTGTCTGCAAGCAGCGCATGCAGGGTTACTTGTGTTGCTTCCATTCCATGGTTTGTTCCGTTTTGCCATTCTTTTGGGACGATGATGATACACTTGTTCCTCTTTTCTTTAATTACTCTGTATCCACTACCTCCAACAATGCTTTTCTTCAATCTTTCTTCTTTCTTTCTAATTAGGTTTTCCTCTTTTAATTGCAACGGATTAGGGAAATTAGGATTTGGGCTTTGCAAATTTAGGGTTTTTAACTTAACTTTTTATTTCTTTTTTCTTTTACTTTGGAGATTTATTTTGTGCATTTTTTTTTTTAAATTATCGGGTATCTTTTCGAGGAAATGCTGTTAATTAATAATATTTAGTAATATCTTTATTTACTTGAAATATAAATATACAAATTTATAAAACAATTTTTTTAGAAAAAATAATAATTTTGACCAAATATTTGTCAATAGTTTGAAGAATTACTATACCGTCTTAAAAATAAAAGATTCTGAAAAATATCCAAATATAATATTCAGCATTCAAATTTTTTTTTTTTCTCGTTTGAGGTTTTTCTTGAAAATTAGAGCAATTTTTTTTCTTTTCTTACGGAATGCAATTATTATACTTTATACGATATATCTATAACTAAAATATAATAAAATGGAAATTTTGTTTGGTGAATAATTTGTAAATATTTTTTTTCAAGTTTTGTTTAAATCTTAAACCTAACTTATTTTTAGAGTGTCTCAAAAGTCCGAATTTATGTTTTTTAATAAAAAAAATAAAGGTGGATTTTTTAGAATAAATGTTTAGAGATTTTTGAAAAGATTTGGTTGTACTGAATAATTTAAAAATAAATTTATTACAAGAGTTTAAATATTTAAATTATTTTATAATTTTGTAAACTATTTGAGAGACAAAGAGAGAAATATTAAAAGAAAAAAAAATTTCTTTCTCCAAAACAAGTCGGAAGTATTTTAGGAAATTCAGTACCAATATAATGATTTTGGACTCTATCAAGTACTTGAGAGTCTATTTACAACAGAAAAATTATAAAAAGAAAATATAAATGAACTTCAATAGAGGGTTGCATGATTTATATGAACATGTAGTTAAATTTTTAAAATGTAATTTTTTAAAAAGTTTTAAGAAAAATAAAAAATATAGATAAATGTGAAATTTTCGAAATGTAATTTTTTAAAAGATTTAATAAAATTTAAAAAAATGTGATACTTATAAAATGCAATTTTTTCGAACTATTTTTTTTAATTGAAAATTTGAATAAACAAAAAGTGATTTTTTTTTTTATAATTAAAAATTTTGAAATTATTATATTATTAATAATTTTAAAAAGTTTGACTATCAAGTAATAGAACCTAGAATGATTTTTTTTTTCACGTGCTTTAGAAAGTAGGAGGTAAACGGTGAGTGTTAGATTTCTTCTAAATTGGCCTTCCGTTGGTTTTATTCTAGGGATGACAATTAGACCTAGACTCAATGGGTACTCGTAAAAAAAAAACTACAATAGGTAGGGTAAAAACCTGCATAATGAATATGGGCACGAGGACGGATAATTACTCACAAAATTAAGCGGGTATGGGTGCGGGTACGGGTACTATAGTACCCACCCCGCCCCGCACCTACACTTATATAAATATATTATTTACTTATTTATTATATTAGTATTTAGTTTAATTAATTGTTTTCTTTATGTTTTAACATCTATTAATATCATTAGACCACTACAATATTTATAATTGAAAGATAAACGTTTGCAAACTTTTTAAGAATTTGATTATGATAAATATGTAAATAATTGTGACCTTATAATTAAGAGTTGTGTCTTATTAATCGTGACTTTATAATTATACTTGCAACTTTCTATCAATTGTTTTTACATATCTCGAATAATATTGTCGTAAGACTTGCAACTTCGTAAGTTATTATTGTGAATATTACAATGTGAATTGTAATGAGTGTTTATTTAAAATATTTTGAGTTAGAAAATATTTTGGTTTATAATACTTTATGATTGGAGTTAAAATATTTGAATAATTTTTAAATTTAATCACAACAATATCATTTATTTATCGATATATTATAGTTAAAGCGTGGGTAATGGCTATGTGTACGGACACTTAGATACCCAGAGAGTAAGGGTACAAGTATTAAAATTGATACTCAAGAGAGTATATACACAAGTATGGATATTTTTTTAAATTGCGAGTATGGGAACGGGTATTATAATACCCTATCCATTGTCATCCCTAGATGGGTGAAATCACCTTCATTAAATTTATGTTCATCTTACACAAGGTTCACATATGTAACTTAAGGCATGGAAAATGAAAAAGTGAATCAACAACTAAGGCTCTTTTAGATGGTGGTTGTGAGTTTTTTTTTTTTTTTAAGTTAATTTTAAAATCAAAATATATTTAAGTAAACTAAAATAAACATAATTTTAAAATAGTTGATTTTTTACTTAATTTTAAAATAGTTTATTTTGCAAACTAAAAAAAGGTTTTATAATTTTTATTTTTGTTTTAAAATTGTCATATCATTATCAGTAAACATAAACATCACTTTAACAATCACCGACCACCTCCTAAGATCACAATCTCTTACCACCGTCATCATCAACAACAACTCACCTCCAACAACTTCCAGCCACTGCCGCCATCAATGACCACCCACCTCCAACAACCTTCAGCCACCACCAGTCACTAGAGATGGCTATACAACTCGCACCCGCCAATATCTATCCAAATTTGTCCTGATTTTGATGGGGAAAACCTGTTTTTATTAGTTGCGAATGCATATTTTATCCGATATTAAAACAAATGGGTGGATTTGGGGCCACCTCGCACCTGCACCATCTCCACTAATAATATTATTGTAATTTTTAAATTTTATATAGATGTATTTATTCAATATATTTAATATTTTTTTAATATTCAAAATTATAATTATTTTTCTATAAAAAATATGATTTTAATATTTTTTAATTTTATTATTGTATAATAATTATTATTTTACTATATTTAATTATAATAATATATATGAATGAGTATAAGTGCAGACGGGAAAACTCAAACTCCGTGACGGAAGGAGATGTGAACTTAAATTCCACACCCGATAAAAATGAAAGTGGGTGCACATTTTTCTCGACTGCTCGAATGTGGGGTAGTAGAGACAAAATCCGTCATTATCTCATTGTCATACCTACCGATCACCTACTTACCTACTTGTAACAATTGTCACTATTATTTTCGATCAGTGTCATTACTATCGACCACTGCCACCACCGACACTATATCCAACCAATACTCAATTAGAAATTAGAAATTAAAATTCAAAATTCAAAATTCAAAATTGAAAATAAAAAATAATTTTAATTTTTAAAAATTTTAAAAATAAAAATGAAAAATCACTCCGCACTAGGCTAAGTAAAACAAGTGGTCACCAAAATAAACACCCAAAATAAGATACATGGTACACATGGACCAATTAAAAGTTACCGGACCACACGACCAATTGGTCGTTGTTCACAAAAAGAAGACAACAACTAATTTAATACGACCTCCATCCATTTTAATAAGTCTTTTCTGTAAGTTTCACCGGTAGGTATATCTTGATTATAGCGGTCATCGGTCAAGATAAATCTGCCAAATTGATCGATCAAATAAATTCAATCTATATTTTAATCTGACATATTTAAGTTTCAGTTTAACTCGAGCCCTCAAAAGTGTTTTGTTCAAATGGTAGATTTAAAATTTTCAATATGTGAACTCAATTGTTGCCACATAATATTTTAATTTATTTCATTATATATTTATATTTGTGATTTTGTTGTTGAATTTAATTTAAAGATTTGTTGTTAATTTAGTTGTTTTATGTATTTTTTTTTAGATATAACTTAGGTATCAAATAATATGTTGTAATTATGATTTTTAGGTGTTCAAATATTAAATTTATTTATATTTTCTAAAATTAGAAGAAAAAAAATGTTTTACAATAGAGATGACAACATAAGTCGCACCCACCCAAACTCGCTTGATTTGGACGGGAAAAATTCGTTTTGATTGAGTGCGGGTGTGAACTTTTCTCGAAATTAAAATTTGTGGACAACACGGGTTTGAGTAGGGGTGTGCATGATTGGTTTAAAAAAAAAAAACATATCCATTTAAAAACCAATATATGGATTTGGATTTATAACCAAATCCATTGTTTGGTTTAAAACCGGTTATAAAACCAATTGTAAAACTGGTAATGGTTAAATAACCGGTTTTTTTTATGCAATCAATTTTAAAAAATCAATTTTAAAATCGATTTTTTCTCAAAATCAGTTAAAATTTGGTTATTTTTAAATATCCATTTTTAAAAAACAATTTAGGTATAGTTTAAAAACCGACTATTTATAAAAAATCGATAAAATTCTCAAATCAACTCAAAATAACAAAATATAAGTAAATTTTTGAAGCATCTCCCTTCAATCATTTGCTGGTATTAGGGATGGGAATAGGCTAGGCCGTCCGTCAGGGGCCTATGGCCTGGCCTACTTATGGTCTGGCCTGGCCTGGCCTATTTAATAAAAAGGTTAGGCTCAAGCTGTTTTTAAAGCCTATTTATTTAAATAGGTCAGGCTCAGGCCTCTAAAAAAACCTATTAGGCCTGACAGACCGGCCTATATATATTTTATTATTTATTAATATTATTTATTATTATATTAATAATATTATTTCTTATTTTAAATTCTATCAATTAGACAATCACTCGGTGAGCATTCCATATTCAGCAACGATTCTATATTTGGTAGTCATTCCATATTAGGTAGTCGTTCAATTAGTCAATCAGTCAGTAGTCATTCCATATTTGTTTAAGAGGTAATAATAAGTGTGTTTGTTTCAGAAAAAAAAAAATCTATTATTTGATACAAAAAATTATTTTTTAGGGTTTAAAGGATGTTTGCTTCATATTTTTTAAAAATTATTTTAAGTAGGCTTTTAAATAGGCTTCCAGGCCAAGCCAGACTTTTAAAAAGGCCAGGTCAGGCCGAAAAAAAAGCCTATGATAGGCCGTAGGCCAGGCTTAGGCCTAAAAAATAAATCGTAGGCCAGGCTCAGGCCTTTCAAAGCCTGGCCTGGCCTGGCCTATTCCCACCCCTAGCTGGTATAAAGGGAGTCAAGTAACTAATTGAGTCAATATCTTCAAAAGTCATATACTAACTATATCCAAAACAATTACAACAAAAAAATGTAATTTAATGAATAGTTCAAGTCACACAATGAATTTCCAATTTTATCTAACTTCAAGTGACACATAAAATGAGAAAAGTTCTTAAGTGTAGTAGTAAAACTCAACAACCATAAAAATAGTCACTCGTGTATAAAAATGGAACTAAAAATAGCTCAAAGGACTAGGAATAAAGATAAAAGGAAAACAAGAGAGGATCCAGCTGAAATAGGGAACAATGTTGATGTTGCTACACTCTTGACAGATGGTGTTGGTGTTGGCTAATTCACATGAGTGGTCAAACCTAGTGATGTTGTTGCACTCTTGACAGATGGTGTTGATGATGATCATGCTTTAAACAAATAAGCTGCAACTCATGATGATCAAGATTCAAACAATCAAGCTGCAACTCATGATGATCAAGCTTCGAGCGGTCAAGCTGCAAACAATCAAGCTGCAACTCATGGTGATCAATTTAGTTTGACTGTAAATTGTAACAATTCAATTTAAAGAATTTAAATTTTAAGACAATGCCACAATTGTAATAATTGACACAGTGAATTATTTCAATTTGCAACTAAATTCAATACAAAATTTTCAAAACCAAATATTTGTAAATTGCATAAAGTATTCAGATTTAAACGAAAAAAGTCAAAATGAGTTACTTAAAGAAACATACCATTAACAGCATCAGGGGCTTCAAATTGAAATTGAAAACTCCCAACTTTGCATCCTCTGCATCCAAGTTGAAATTTTCATTCTCATCAATTTCCCTAATCACTTCAAATTTAATGTAATTTAAATTCAATTCATACCTCACATGTAATTTAATGTAAGCTATGCGTCCTAAAAGCCCTTCTCTACACCCTTAGCAAAAACCCCAATCAAGTTTTTATCAACATAAAGCTTATTCAATGTCAAAGTCCCAGTTTTGTCAATTCTCAATTTTCACCAAGAGAAACATGAACCGAACAAGCACCACCAAATTTCATAGAAGTTATTTCTGAAGAAAAAAAAAAACAGTTACTTATCAAATCATGATTTAACAATTATTAACTTATATTCAACTATTAAAGCATATACAATGTTACCTTCCTCTAAAATCTCAAGCTCCTTGAAATCTTCAACTAAACGCGAATCACTTATTGAAGACGATTTACGCAATCCTTTAAGCCAACTAGTTGTACATACTAGAGCTTCAACCGTTTGAGGTGTAAGACAACTACGGTATTCGTCAATTACTCGTCCTCCAGTACTAAAAGTAGACCAAGAGGCCACTGTGGAGATAGGTATGGCAAGCAAGTCTTTGGCTATCTTTGCAAGAATTGGAAAACGGCTTGAGTTTAACCTCCACCAGTTTAAAACATCAAAGTTGGTAGATGACCGACTCTTTAAAGATTCTTCCAAGTACATTTCCAAATCAGACTTTTCAGTAGAGGACGAACCACTACTCATTAAAAATCTATTATAACTATAAAGATCTTCCTTACCACTTAAATCAAATCCAGTCGATTGTGATTCACTTTGGAATCCTTCTCCAACACCACTATACTCCAGAATTAGTTCATCCAAACGGGTTTTCAACAAATCTTTTAATTTGGTTGCATCAAATGAATTAAAGTTTTGAGTGATCAACCAATTGACAAACTTTAATTTGTTCCTGGGGTCTAAGACATAAGAAATCAACAACAACATGTTCAAATTTTCATATTTTCCCCAATATTTGTCATACTTTGTTTTCATCTTATCCGCCATTACCCTAGGTTTGAGGGTGGTGATATTCACCATGTCTCCGCACCCGCCCCACAAGTAATATTAATGTAATTTTTAAATTTATAGTTAGATACATATTAAATATACTTAATAATTTTTAAAATATTAAAAATTATAATTTATATTTATAGAAAATATTTTTTAATTTTATTATTGTCTAATAACAATTATTTTATTATGTTAATTCTAATATATATGATTTTTAAATTTATAATTTTATGTATATATGAATAGGTGCGAGTGTGGACGGGGAAACCCGAACCCCGTTGCGAGCGGAGATGAGATCTAAATTTTACACCTACTATGAATCGAGAACGGATGCGGATTTTTTCCAATTAGTCGGGTGCGATGATTGAGGAGGCAAAATTCACCCCCGTCCCGCCCTGTTGTCATGCCTATTTTACAACCTGAGAATTTAATCCAACTTAACTCACTTGTAATTAAATTTGTCTCTTTTGGTTCGAGGTAAAAGTTACTCGTTGAGAATTCAACCAAACTCAAATAAAATTAACTAATTTGGATATCGAGTTTGGCCAAAATCAATCCGACCTAGGTACCTTTATGTTAACACATTTGTAAACAAAATTATTTACTTTCATATTTATCAAGGAGAATAATTAATTCTAAACAAAATTATTTACTTTCATATTTATCAAGGAGAATAATTAATTGTATTTAACTTTTTTTATTGTATGTCAAAATGAAATGTATTTACTAACACACCCTTAATTATAAAAGTCATCTACTTGTAATATTAAGAAATTAATATCAGAATATTTTTGGAATAACAACATTGAAGGTGGATAAATTAGTTGACATATATTTATATTTGAGTCCAATAAATATAAGTATTTTTTTTCATAAATCTAGATGGAATATTGTATTTCAGGAATATATCACTAAAATACTCTTTTTTGTATAAATATGTTTAACTCTAACTTTTTATTTTTAAATAAATAGTGTTAATAATCAAGAGATATTTTAAAAAACTAAGTATATTTAGTAATTTGAAATGATGCTTAAGCTTAGAAAAATTAGAATTGAGAATGTTTAACCTACTACAAGAAATATGATCTATAGTGGCAACAAAAACTGTAGATAGAGGTCCAATTGTATAACCTTTACCGACGGTAATAATTTTTTGAGTTCGTACCTATATCTACGCTTTTAAACTGTCACTATAGATTATAATGACAATTCTTTTTAAAATTAAGACTTTTACCTACGGATTTGTGCTATTGATATAAACATTACTGAAACCATATTCCACTTATATTATTTTGACAATAAAAATTCATTGTTGGAATAGATTGTATAAAAAATTTGTATTTTATTTTACAAAATCACATCAAAGTAAATATGCAATAAAATATATAAAGATATATTTAGGAATCAAAATGAAATTATATTAAAAATTAACAATAGTTAAATTATGTAAACCTTAGAGTACGAATAATTATTAATACTAAAAACATTGTCTTACTAACATATAATAGAAATACAAAGTATTTTACAACAATATCAAAAACTTTAAATAAAGTGTCATCTTCAACAACATATTAACTTTTAGTCTTCACTACAAGCAATAAAAATAGGACATGATTAATAAAAGAAAGGAAGAGAGACTGAAAGATAACTCACATGAAATATATATTTTTGAAGATAATTGAAAGCTCAACTGTAACTAAAATACAAAAGAAAACGTGGAACTGTTCAAAGAAAATTGAAAAGAAATAAATAAGAGCACTTAGCAAAATAAGCACAAAATTAATTGGATACTTTTAGGAAAAATAAATATACAACTTGTCAGATTAACATAATAAAAATCAGATAAACTAGCCTGCCATGTATAGATCAATATTAAAGAGTTGGCATGGCATCATACACAAGCCACACCACATGAAACACCTTTAAATCCATCTTGTAATCCCCAACACAAATTGAAAGTTCATGGAAACAAACATGAATTTAAAATGAAGATAAACTACAATCTTGACATGAAGTTAAATATCAACCTGCCTTGGGATCTAACCACATATAACAAGATAAAATTAGAAAAGAATCAAAGCACAAGTAACAAAATAGGTATTGACGTTGAAGATTTCAGTAACGAGATATTTAAATGAAATGATAAACAAAAGAACATAATCTTAAACTTGATACATTTGACTAGAGTTTCTCTCTAGTTTCATAATCAGTACTAATCGATGAACAAAAAAATGTAAATGCAATATCTATTCCAACATCAAATCCTGTTAGTTGGTGTTTACTTAAGAACCGGTTCCGATTGTAATCGATTGATGAAAACTGAAAACACTATAACGAAATATTTGCATAAGCATGGAGGGAAAAACATATCAATGGAGAAGTCGTGGTGTGGTGTGAGAGAGGAGGCGTTGTCATTGCATCGCAGCTGTTGTTGATGCCGACGGTTGTTGTTGTTGTTGATGTTGTTCATAATTGTTGCTACAGCCAAGGAATGACATTGTCATTGCGTAGCAGGTATTTTTGTTGTTTTTGTTGCAGAACTAAGAAGGGTTTAGGCGTTCCAGTGATAAAAATGAGTGATTTAAGTATTTTGGCTCTAATGTAAAAATTAGGATTGTGTAGGCGGTAATCCAAACTTTTGAGAAATTCTTTAACTAGTTTTTCATTTTTGTCAATTCTTCTTTTTGTTAACTTCTTTAAAAATTCTATCCTTTTCAAATTTTTTAACTAGTTCTTTTAAGGAATTTATTTTAAACTATTTGACGTGTTTAAAAACTAAAAATAAAATTACATATATTCTTATAGAATTAGACGTAACTATAGCAATTAGTTACAAATTTACACACCTGGTGGTATAAGACATCTATACTAACGATGCAAAATTTATCTGTAAATATAAGTTATCTATAGCCACAATTTTTAGTGTTGTCACTATAATCTTTTGTAGGTATATATTTTTTTTAGTTACTGGGTATATTAATCTATTATTAGTTGGTTTTTAATAATATTTAGTGGTTTAATTTAATCTATTTCTTTTTAGTATTTCATATGCTATGAACATAATTTATCATTGTTATTTCATAAGGTTTCTTTAGGCTAGAGAAGAAAGAGAAATTGGGCTTTATAAGTCCATTTATTAGAAATTGCTCATCCGTGCTTTAATTTTGTTCATCCGCCTCTTAATAAATTATTGAAAATTAAAATTCAATAAAAAATAAGCAAAAATGGAAGATTAGACAAGTATCCATCATTTATTTTTTGATTTTGAAACCCATTTATTTTATTACACAAATCAGTTACAAAGTATTTGTTAATTATTTTTTTTTCAAGTGCTCGTTAATTAATTAATATGATTACATAAAAAAAAGTTGGATATAATATATATATATAGCTGAACTTGAAACTCTATATTAATTATTATTTACACTCCTTTTTATACTTTGTTTTGCTGATAAATAATATTATTTTTTAATATTTTATTGAATGTATTTTTACTAATTTGTATAATTATATTAAATTTAATAATGCAAATGTATTTTATCATTGTCTATAATATATATGAAATGTCTAGCTTTAATTCATAAAAAAAATGTGTATCTTTAAATACAATTAAAATTCTTTTTAGTAATTACACATTCAAAATCAATTTTGATCCAAACTATCTAAACAATTTTATTGTATAGAAATTATTTTTACATTAATGAGTCTAAATATAAATTAATTTACCTTCAGTTAACTTTTAATTAAGATGGATTATTTCAAAATTGACTCTATTAAAATCAATTATCACCAGCAGAGAATCAACCACACGTAATATTTGTGGATTATAATTGGATGTGACTCGTGTGTTTTTTTTTTCCACAATCGCTAATTCGTTTCATATAATGCGAGGTTATTGGAATGTCTAATGTATAAAATTTTGTGGAAGTACTTGATTGAAATGTGATATGAGATGCTTATTAATTTATTAAATACTTGGGGTTAAATTGTAAAAATAAGTGATATTTTAGTGCATATTTGAGATGTTGGATTATATATTGTTGCTCTTGAATTTTAGAGTTAGTATCGTCTCAATTGAAAAAAAGGAGAAGTTTTAAATATGAGATATCTCATAAATTAAAATTAGTAGTGTATAAAAAGGGATGGTGGACTTTTGGGGTGTGTCTTAAAGAGTATTTAATTGTATGAACAAGAGATAATGCACTTAAAGAGTATTTAATTGTATGAACAAGAGATAATGCACTTAAATTGACCATCATGTGTGCATTGTTGTTTGGTCAACTATACTGAATGTTATATTATTTTTAGTATTCGGAAAAAGGATTTTTTTTTCCTTTATATCTTTTTTTTAATATTAAATTACCACACTCACTGCTCAGATGCGACTAAAGAAGATTATAAATTTGACATACTTGGAGGGCGCTGACCCATGATGCGACCTCCTACTAGGATTAATTTTTTGTTGTTGTTGTCGTGTTATGTATTATTATATGAATTAAATATATTAAAAAATAATTAAATTAAAAAATAATAATAATAAATAATACATTAATAAATAACAATAATAAAATAATAATAATAAAATAATAATAATAATTATATTGTTATTATTATTATGATTCAAAATAATTATAATTAAAAAGTAGGACAATTTATGATTAATCAATTTGCTAAAATCATATTTAATGAGAAAATTAATTTTTTACCAAATTGTTACCAAATTGTACAATTGTAATCGTAAATCATAATCAATTTGTTACCAAATTGTACAATTGATTAATTTGTTCATTTAATGGTAAAATTAATGATTAATCATAAATTACTAAAATTAATTTTCTCATTAAATATGATTTGGTAATTGATTAATTTTCTCATATATTTACAAATTAATTTAATATCAAAAAAATTGATTTGTGTGATTAGTAAATTGAATATACATTAGTTTCTTTGTCTTGTCACATTTATTCAACCGCATTAATTTTGATATATATATATTTTGCCACATTATCAATCACACAATCAATTTTTTTGATATTTTGAGATAAAATCAGGTAATATATTGTATACTAATGTATTGTTAACTTATCTCAAAAGATAAAATCAAATTAAATATATTCATCTTCTAAATGTATTCTAAAAATATCTATATTTAAAATGATTAGATTAGATTCATTTTTTACTTTTATTACTTTTTCCAATCATTCGAATCAATTTTTTTAATATTAAATTAATTTGTAAACTAATGAGAAAATTAATCAATTTACCAAATCATATTTAATGAGAAAATTAATTTTACCAATTTGTGATATATCGTTAATTTAACTATTAAATAAGAAAATTAATCAATTGTATAATTTGGTAACGAATTGATTAATCGCAAATTGTCCAATTTGGTAAGTATCAAATTAATTATCATAAATTGCCCTACTTTTTAATTATAATCATTTTTAATAATAATAATAATAATAATAACAATATAATAATAATTATTATTATTGTTATTTATTAATGTATTATTTATTATTATTATTTTTTATTAATTTAATTATTTATTAATATATTTAATTCGTATAATAATACATAAAACGACACACAAAAATTTCAACCCTAGTAGGAGGTCGCATCCTGGGCCAGCGACTTCCTGTTGGACCCAAAAAGTAGGGCAATCTGGTATATAAAACTGAGAGTGGGGTATTTTGGTATAAAAAAAAAAAAAAGAAAAAGAGGATATATTGGAAAAAAAACATCGGAAAAAAGAAAAAACTAATTTTTTTTTAATGTGTGCGTTTTTCTCTCTTCGCGTGGATTTTGTTCAGATTGTGTAATTCCTATATAAATAAAGAATTTCACTCAGTTCATAAATTGCACAAAAACTCTAAAACTTACCGAATTTTCTTTTTTTTTTTCCTCTTTTTGCTTCATCTCATATTTTCCTTTATGCCCCTTTACTAAAATACTATCCCTTTCGATTTTTGAGTGGTCTTCGTACCATATTTTTTAGAGTTATAAATGCAATATTTAGATAGTACTGTAATTCTAGAACATTTTTCTACCGTGCAAAAATAATACAATGTATCTGAGTTGTTTTACGAAGGACACGTCATTGGTGATCTTATGATTTGCACAATTTTAGTCAATATCGCAAAACTACAATCCAGTTTGTAACTCACTAATGTATTCGATGGCTGAAAATTATTTTTAAAACATTTTTTATTTTATTTTAGAAACAACATATATGACTTTATTTTATGATCCCAAATGGAAACACCGATTGGTACAGTGTAATAAATGTGTTACAATTGATTTAAAGTAGATAAAACTTAGTTATGATTAGATAAAAATTGGTTGTGTTTATTAAAAAAGTGTATGATAACTTAATCGCACCATATTATTCATTCTCTCAATTAATTATTTTTTTTTTGGAATTTACCATGTTTAAGATCTATAGTAGTAACAATTTCGTGTCAAATGATTATATGATAAAACCCTGCTTTTTACATACACATAATCGAAATAAATGATTGGAGAATTAAAATAGTAGTGTTATATGTGCATATCATATTCTTTTAGCAATCTTTAGCACAAGGCTCTTGGGTGAACAAGATTATTAATTAATCAAATGATATCAAGATTTTAGATCCTACGATAGCGCCACTTCTTCGATAAGTACTCCCACATGCTCTGTACACTTCATTATTAAATCACATAATCAATATATTATTAATATACTTGTAGTATACTTTTTGTCGCCTATTTTTCTTCATATCTTATCAAACACCACAATTAATCAGAAAAAAGTTGTTAAGAAGCTCAGAAGTTTTGGAAATGTTTGGTAAATTTTCCAACCAAATTAGCTACCCCAAGTTCGCACTAACAAATGGACAAAATTGTGAATCTTCTTATACTTTTGAGGGTTATTTTGGTCATAAAAAATTAATTCCAACTTCTAGAACAACCGCATACCATATATATATGGCCATATCATGCTTATTAAAATAGATAGATATTCCAAAACAATCATTTTTACTATTCAAGTCCCATTATTATCATGGAAACCTTTGATATACATCCATTGTTCTCACTTTTGCACTTTTTCATGCTTTGTTTATTATGCTTTAATGTCACAAATATTGAAGCTTCAAATAATAAGGTTTCTGCTATATATGTGTTTGGAGACTCCACAGTAGACCCAGGAAATAATAACTATGTAAACACACCTTTCAAAAGTGATTTTCCACCTTATGGTAGAGATTTTGCCAACAAACTTCCCACTGGAAGGTTCACAAATGGGAAACTTGGCACTGATTTTGTTGGTACTTATAATTTCACCTTTTTTTTTTCCTTTGCATGTTAAAAGTTTATAATGTTGTAACTTAATTAAAGAGAATTAATGATGAAATTGATTTCTTGATGTTTAATATTTGATTGTACACAGCTTCGTATTTAGGCTTGAAAGAGTTGGTGCCACCATATTTGGATCCAAATCTCAGTGACGAAGAGCTTATGACAGGAGTTAGTTTTGCTTCTGCTGGTTCTGGTTTTGACCCACTCACACCAACTCTTGGTGTAAGACTCTGATCTTTCACAGTTTTAAGTGTTAGGTTATAGTTTTAAATTACAATCTGCAAACACAACTATTGCAATAATGTAAAGATGTTGCCACGAGGTCTATGCAGCATTGTAACTGCAATTGCGGCTGCATCAACTACATTACACATGTCAATGCAACTTCAATTTAAATAAACCATGCATGTGTCAGTGTCACTATGAAGTTAATATCAGCAAAACTAACTTATGAAGTTAATTGATGGATTTATTAATCTAAGTTAAGGATTTAAGCTTCTATGTTAAATTATTGGATCCTTTGGTGGAATGAAATCATATTTGTGTCTAATATTGTACTATGCCTTATTAATTGCAGAATGTGATCCCAATACCAAAGCAACTGGAGTATTTCAAAGAATACAAAAAGAGGGTGGAGAGTAAGATTGGTAAGAAAAGAGCTGAAAATCATATGAACAATGCTGTATTTTTCATAAGCGCGGGTACAAATGATTTCGTTGTTAATTATTTTACGGTGCCAATTCGAAGAAGAAACTATAACCTCTTAACCTACAGGCAATTCTTGCTTCAACATATGACAGATTTCATACAGGTTTGGTTCTAAATCACACTACACTACTACACACTTTTCTTCTTTATACAATACTACACACAAATAAGGATATAATATTAATTAATATATAATACACATTTTTAATTCTATTCTATTATTTGCATTAATTCAATCACATCTTTTTTATATGCAAGTCTTAGTGTTGACCACTTTGACATCTAGTCTGTCGAAGACTAATAAATGATTTTTTTTAAAATAATAACAATGATTAATGTCATCGTTCAGAAATAAAAATTTATTACTATATTTATCTTCTGAACATATTTTCGTTAAATCGACGGCGATCAATTTAGTATATTAAATGTGTTACTAATTTAATTGGTGAATTAAAATATATAGAAAATGTATTAATTAAGAAATTTCAAATTCAATAGAATTTTAAAGAATTTTCAAGTATTTCTCAACATTAGAACACCTATCAAGTAGTCTATCGGAAAACTTGCTTACTGGCCACTTCGTATAAATTGGGAGTTATGGTAGGTGTGTTCTACTTCCCTTTTGAACCTTAAAGTTAGAAAAGTACAAATGTGGAAAAATATAGCATTGTAAATATAGGCTACTTTTGGCTTCTTGTAATTCTAATTTATGACCTTTTTCCATACCAAGGAAAAATATATAGTGGAGGTAGCTGTGAGTAGGTGTATGGTAGCTCAGATAACTAAAGAAGCAACAAGAATTCCAACCCAATAAAAGTCGAAAGAGCAAACAAATCACTAAGAAAAAAGGGCTAATGACTAGTTTAAGAACTCTCAATTAAAACTAATTAATCAATTGAGACTAATTTTAATAAGAAAAAAAAATGTAAAACATATAATATTTGTCATTTGATTAACTAACACTAGTTAAATATGATTTAGAATTTGTGGACAGAAGGTGCTAGAAAAATTGCTTTTGTTGGATTACCTCCGATGGGATGTTTGCCGATAATGATAACATTAAATTCCGGCAACAATGCGTTTCTTGAACGAAGTTGTGTAGACAAATATTCCGCTGTGGCAAGAGATCATAATACGGTGCTTCAACATGAATTGTTCTTAATGCAATTGAATTTCTCTAATCCTCGTCATGCTGCTAAGATCTCCTACATCGACATATATGGACCCTTAGATAACATGATTCAAGGGCATGGAAGTCCTGGTAACGATTATGCATTCTATTCCCTTGCTTTATTAAGATTATAAAATATAATACTACCTCTATATATATATACATATAAATCCACAAAAATTAAGAAAAATCAACATTAAATTTGTTAATGTATTTTCTCTTTTTAAAACTATCTTTCAATTATTAAGAAAAAATAATAATTGATATTTTAATTTTTTTTATTTAATTTGAGATATTTTTGTGAAAAATTAAACTAATATTTTTTTGTAAATTAGAGACAATGTGAAATTCATTTCTAATTTAATTTCTAAAAGTTAAAGATAACCAAAATTAATGGAACAAATTTTTTTTGTCTTTAACTTTTGTTGGAATTTTTTTTAGTTGTATTTATGGATTAGTTCATAATTACATGATTATTAGACTGACTAATTATTTAAATAATTTGTTTGTATGTTATTGTGGTAGGATTTGATGAGGTTGATCGTGGGTGTTGTGGAAGTGGTTTAATTGAAGCAACATTTATGTGCAATAGTATTTCGCATGTATGCTCTGATCCATCAAAGTATGTATTTTGGGATTCAATACACCCTACGGAGAAGGCTTACCATGATATGTTCATGGCAGCCCGTCACACGATTGATGCCCTCATCAACGGCTAGGATTCCTGGCTATCCTTTACTAATATTATACATTCTTGTCAATTTATTATTTTATTATAATAATGTATGGTAAAAAAACAAAAAATGAAAGAGGAGAATAATTCAAATTATAATTAAAATATTTTTGAATAAGATTTTATTTACCGTTGAATTGAAGACTGTTGACTTATTGTAAAGTGTTTAAAACATTTTTTTATTGAAACTTCTATGATATATTTAAAAATTAACATATTTTAGTATTATCAAATTATATTATTAATAATAGAATGACATATTATTTATAAACTATTTTGATCATATTTTAGATTTAATAACACCAAACTAAAAAAAAAAGTCTATTTTGAAATGATGTTTTTTGTAATGATTCTAATTAAAATTTTAATTTAATTATGAAAACAATTTATGTAGTTATTCGAGTAAAAATTGAACAAATAAATGTCCTAAAACTCTTAATTTAATCGATTTTAATAGATATTATAATAATGTCTACGTGTATAAATTGAAAAAAATTAATATCAAAATGCTCATAATACAAACTTACACTTTTTTATAGTACCGTCATTATATATATATATATATATATATAGTGGAATTACATGTATACACAAGTTATAAATACTTAAAAGTTATCATTCTTATATTGTCATATACCCTTACGTGCATTATGAATTATTAAAATCAAGTCTCATTTTAAATATATATATATATATATATATCTTAGTTGGAAACTCCAATGCTAAGGTTTAATTACAGTTTTAGTCTTCCTATTTTTACTGATTTATGAAAATGATCATCTATTTTAAAAGTCAATAAATTTATTCCATCCATATGATCTTTTAACTAAAAATAGTGGCGTGTCATATTTTAAATAAAGAGTTTGATAATATGATGTAGAATGATTAACATCTATAAAATCAGAATAAAATACTGTAAAAACTTAAGTTGGTTCTATATCATAAAATTGGAATAAACTGTAAATTTTAATTTAATTAATGACATATGAACTAATGTATCTAGATAGTTCTATATCATGAAATTGTATCTCGTATTATTTAAAATACGTCTAATCGTCAATTTTTAGTTCAAAAATCTTATAGTGACAAAAACCGTCAACTTTTAAATTAATAAAATGACTAAATATGTGAATTGGTAAAAACAGATTAACCAAAACTACAATTAAGCCTAACAAAAAAGTACACATTTATAAAGTGATTCATCATTAACTTGTCTTAAAGGTTTTAAATTTTAATTTTAATATAGATTCTTTAAAGTTGATTCACTCCTTAATTAATCAATGCATTTGCAATTTACCCAAAAAGAGTACATTTGTAGATGCACGCAACAAAAATATCTTAATTATATCACAATATTAAGTTATTGAGTTGTGTCGAAATTAGAGTTGAAAAAAATAAGTCAATTCGGTCTATTTTGATTGCTTCTATTATATAAGTTTAAAATAAGACTAAAGTGTATCAGATCAACTTAGATGTGTGGACTAAAACTTGTAGCATTGTCCTCTCTTCCACGGGTTGTGGGTTGATCGATAAATAACAAAAAAAAATTAAATGAAATATATTAAATTTTAGGATAATTGATTAAAAATAAAACTTTAAAATTTATCTACTAACATTAACCTATTATATATATATATATCTATAAAGAAATATACTAAAAAAGGAAAAGAAATTTTAAATTAAATTGACATATAATTCGCTTTGTCAGTGCCTTATTTTTCAAGTGAGTTAAGCGAGACGGAACAATTTGAGTGGAAGAATGAAAACGTCAACCGGTCTAGTATAAAATAACGGATTAAATTAGTCACTTATTTAAAAATAAAAAATAAGTTATTAAAAAATATTTTTTTTTTATAAACTATTAAAAATAACTTTTCATTTTAAGTAACTTTTATATTACTTTTCATTAATTTAAAAATTTGTAATACACGAATACAAACTTTTAAAAGTAATTACTTAAAATAATAATAATTTTACACACAAAAAATATTATAACAAATGCATTCCTAATATATAATGAAAATTTAGAGAATGACTTGAAACATCAAAGGCCATAAATAAATTAAAACCTCAAATGATGATACTTAATTATCTTCAAATATTTAATTGGACACTTGAGCTTTTTTTGAGTTTATTTAAGTTTTTGTTAAAAAAAATCACACATAGTGACAAATTAATTATTTTTGAAATGATTATTACCATTTATATAGCTTGAAAATTAGTATAAATATTTAATAGTCAAATAACAAGTATGTAATAGTTGGGGTGAGAATATACCAAATAAATCAATAATAATTTATAGTTAGTCTGCAATAGACTCAAGCTAAATCAAAATTTTTTATACTAAGTCAAATCAATGTTTAAAAAAAATCTTAATTAGATAAAAAGAAAAAAGAAGTTAAACTACATACTATTGGAAAAGCCTATTAGATCTACAAAGTTTGGATTGTTTAATTAAATATAGATAATTTTGTATTTCCTATTATTATTATTATTATTAAATTTTTTACTTTGTGCTAAATCGTAAATTTAAATTTAAATGTATTAACTATTATAGAATGAAATTGAAATAGGATGATAATATTATATATTAAAATATAACTTAATTAAGTTGATTCACATATTAACTTCTTAGTCTAATTATATATGTCTTTAGTGCTTACTACTTGTCATTTATAAAATTTCAAAAAAGTACGTTGAACATAAAAATTGACTTAAAGACATAAAATAGATCAAACTCATGTATAACATTATCAAAATACGTAATTATCAAAATACGTAAGACTCATATCTTACAAAGTCTAACTTCAATCTAGTATATTTTCATCATTCATTCACCTGTAGTAATAGTTATTAACAAAGTCGATTGTTGAATTGTACAAGTAGCTCAATAGCGCATGCTCAAATTGGTGAGTGCTCCAAATTTTATAATTTTTTATAATATAATAAAAAGAAGATGAATTATAAAATTACAACATTTTAAGTTTATTCTTTGATTTTTTTCACTCTAATATCTATTTTGATTTTGTAGACATTTTTTAGAAACTCAAATATCATTTTATTTTATAAAAATAACTTTAAAATAAAGACTAAAAGTGAATAATTTTTTTTCTTCATAAACTAAAAAATTGATAACTTTTTATAGGAATTATAATTATAATTTATTCCTTTTTTGCTGAACATTCCTTTTCTACTTTCAATAAAGAGATCTTCGATTGAAATTTTGCCTGAATGTGTTCATTTGTAATGTATTATGTACTGTAACAATGAGTTTATTTGGATAAATAATTTAAGTGGTTATTTTATAAACGCTTATACACTTACATATGGGACTGTTTGTGCTAATTTGGTTGAACAAGCTAACCAATCTTGTTGTATATTTATTTTATTTGTAATATGCGTACTTGTGGAAGACTAATTCTTTAAGTCTACAATGGAGGCAAAATTCTCTCTTAAGATTTTGAACTCTCAACAAGTGCTCATTGGTAAAATCTATTTAATTTTCAGATTTAAAATTTGTTTTCAGTTTTCAAAACTAAAAATGTATTTCATAAACTTGGTTTAAAAAAAAAACTGTTTTGAATTATTTCTAAACTAAAAAATAAAAAATAATAATACTTGATATAAAAAACAGTTATTTCTGGATTACAGTATTTAATAAAATATTAATTCAAAATTGAAAAACAAAAACAAAATCAAAGAAGGAAAACTATTTTAATTTCAAGTGTAGTTAGTTAGTGTGGGTATGTATTATTTATGTTGCCGTTCAAGTGTTTACAGTGAGTAAAACGACGTGTCGTCCATAGTGGTGAAGAGATAAGAGGATAGGATCCATTTGAGGAGGAGAGGATTTACAGTTTGGTAAATTTGTGTAGAAGAAAGAGAAAGAGATGTTGGAAAAACCTTAATAACGTTGGGCTCAACAATCCATGTCAATTACATGATGAATAGCCAAAGGCGGAAGCGTACCTGTGGGAATTGCCATTAATGAAATCCTGAGATGATGATGATAGAGCCAATGGGTTGGGTGATCTTCCTCAGCAAAACACCCTGAAGACCTTGCTCTCTTGATGGGGATAGAGAGAACCAGAGAATTTTCTCCTTTAGGGTTTTGAAACTGAATAGTCTTGTTGTGTTTGCCTTGGGGACCATTACCCCTATATATAACTATTATTAGTTATATCCCAAATTGCAGTATTTCCAATTCAGCCCCTCATTAAATTAGAAACTGCCTGGTATCTACACTATTAATTTTCATAACTATTATGCTCTTTAGCCATAAACTATTATATATTATTTGACCCCTAGTTTATTGGCTAATTATATAATGACCCTAACACACTTTATTAATTAATTACATATGTGACCCATAAATCTTACAATCTCCCACTGGTCACACATGTATCCTTAGGAGTGTGTTAGACTTTATGACGTCAAAAATGTCATTATAATTACCTTGAGTATAATCCAAATTGTCCCGTCCATTAATCATATCAGCACATGGAACCAAAGAGGCTTTCGTCATAATAAGCATAACTAAACCCATCAATGATCACCCGTACTGACACAACTAAATGACATAGACCCATTATGAAAAGTGTAGCATGAAAATTACATGAAGTTGGTCAATGCATGTCAATTTTCAACTGGTCCTACTTTATCGAATGAGATCATACCATAACTTAAATGTACAAAGTAACCAAAAACTGAATACTTTAAACTTTATTTCTGATCAGAAAGTCCAAATACAATGTATTTGTACTTTACAATTAAACATAGAACATGAATTACATAATGGACGAAACTCCCACTAAAATCAAGATTCCTCAAACTGTAGCACACCCATGTGAGCAGTATGCTCATGAAAGACCTTGGGTGGTAGACCTTTAGTGAGTGGATCCGCAATCATGGAGTTTGTCCTTAAGTGTTCTATGGATATCTGTCCACTTTGTACCTTCTCTTTAACAACTAGGAACTTAATGTCAATGTGCTTTGACTTGGTTGAGCTCCTATTATTGTTAGAATACAGGACTGCTGATCTATTGTCACAATACAACTTGAGTGGTCTTTCAATCCCTTCAACTATTTGCAGCCCCGTGACAAAATTTCTCAGCCAAATGCCCTGGTCAGATGCCTCATGAATTGCTACGAATTCTGCTGCCATGGTTGATGAAGCAGTAAGACCTTGCTTGGCACTACGCCAAGAAACTGCTCCACCAGCTAACAGAAAGACATAGCCTGAAGTTGATCTTAAGCTGTCTTGGCATCCCGCAAAATCCGAGTCAGAGTACCCAGTGATCTCTAACTGGTCTGACCTCCTATATGTGAGCATGTAGTTTCTTGTTCTCTTCAAATATCTCATGACCCTCTTGGCTGCTTTCCAATGGTCAAGACCTGGATTGCTTAAATATCTGCCTAAAATCCCTACTATGAACGCTATGTCTGGACGCGTACATACTTGGGCATACATAAGACTCCCTACAGCTGAAGCATAAGGGATCTTTTGCATTTCTTGAATTTCCAAACTTCCCTTAGGGCACTGTTTGAGACTAAACTTGTCTCCCTTAGCAACTGGGGTGTCCCCTGGTTTGCAATCCTGTAACCCAAACCTTTTGAGAACCTTATCGATATAGCTCTTTTGTGACAATCCAAGAATACCTCGAGATCTGTCTCGGTGTATCTGAATTCCTAATACAAAAGAGGCGTCACCAAGATCTTTCATCTCAAAATGCTTTGATAGAAATTTCTTAGTTTCGTGCAACATGCCTATATCGTTAGTGGCAAGCAGTATGTCATCAACATACAAGACCAGGAAAATATGTCTGCTCCCACTGAACTTATGATACACACAATCATCAACTGTATTCATCTCAAAACCAAATGAGAGAATTACTTGATGAAATTTATGGTACCATTGACGAGAAGCTTGTTTTAGCCCATAAATGGATTTTCTTAGTTTGCACACCATATTCTTTGGGTCTCCCAACACAAAGTTTTCTGGCTGCACCATATAGATCGTCTCATCAATGTCGCCATTGAGAAAAGCTGTTTTTACATCCATTTGATGAAGCTCCAAATTAAAGTGAGCAACAAGAGCCATGATTATTCTTAAAGAGTCCTTCGATGAAACCGGAGAGAAAGTCTCTTTATAATCAATCCCTTCCTTTTGAGTATAACCCTTAGCTACAAGACGTGCCTTATATCTCTCCACATTACCATTGGAATCCCGCTTGGTTTTAAAAATCCATTTGCAACCAATGGGTTTCTTTCCTTCAGGTAATGGGATAAGTTCCCAAACTGAATTGTCTTGCATAGACTTGTACTCCTCATTCATTGCTTCGATCCACTTATCTGAACGAGAATCTTGCATGGCTTGATGAAAGTTGACTGGGTCGTCTTCCGTCATGCCAACATTTTCCTCTACCTCATTGATAAATACTACATAATCATCCGAAATAGCATTTTTCCTTTCTCTAGTGGATCTCCGCAATGGAGCTGGCTCTTGAGGCACTTGTTCTTGAGGATCTTGAATTTGATCTGGATTTTGTTCTTCCTGAACAACCAGATCATCTTGAGTTTGTTCAATAATGGGAAAGTCAATTGGTGGAAGAATCAGTTCTGGAATTGTTACCGATTCTTCCTCAAAGACAAAATCTTTAACCTTAATCTTCCCCCCAAACTCAATATCCTCAAAGAACGTTGCCGTTCCCGTCTCAAAAATTGTTCTCAAATTAGGATCATAAAATTTATAGCCCCTTGATTTTTCTGAGTACCCTATAAAATAGCTGCTAATTGTTCGGGGTTCAAATTTCTTTTCATTCGGCCTATAAGGCCTTGCCTCAGCTGGACATCCCCAAACATGAAGGTGCTTCAGACTAGGCTTACGCCCAATCCAAAGCTCATAAGGTGTTTTAGCCGCTGCCTTAGTTGGTACTCTATTAAGAATGTATGCTGCTGTTTTTAATGCCTCTCCCCAGAGTGACTCTGGCAAGGTGGAATGACAAATCATACTCCTTACCATATCCTTAAGAGTCCTGTTTCGTCTTTCAGCTACACCATTCATGCTGGGTGACCCCGGCATAGTGTATTGTGGGACGATTCCACATTCCTCTAGGTATTTGGCAAATGGTCCCGGACGTTGTTCACCTGAACCGTCATATCTGCCGTAGTATTCACCACCACGATCAGATTTGACCTTTTTAATTCTTTTATTAAGTTGATTCTCAACTTCTGCCTTAAAGGATTTGAACACGTCTATTGATTGGGACTTTTCGTGAATTAGGTAAAGGTAGGCATATCTAGAATAATCGTCTATGAATGATATAAAATATTGTTGACCATTCCAAGAAGGAGTTGGAAATGGCCCACAGATGTCCGTATGTATCAATTCTAAGACGTCTGTAGCTCTATATGCGCCTAATTTCTTATCTTTAGTCTGTTTTCCTTTAATGCATGCTACACAAACGTTAAAGTCTGTGAAGTCAATGGAATCTAAAATTCCATCTGACACAAGTCGTTCAACTCTATTTTTAGAGATGTGACCTAGACGCTTGTGCCAAAGCACCCCTGAATTGAAATTGTCAATTTTCCGCTTAGTACCACGTGATTCCACATTCAAGGTTTCATTATAGTTAGCCACAGTTTCCAACAAATAAAGATTATCATAACCAGAAAGTAAACCGGTTCCAACAACATTCGAATTTAAAGACAAAGTAAATTCTTTATTCCCGAATGAACAATAATATCCTGATTTGTCCAAATAAGAAATAGAGATCAAATTCCGTCTAAATGACGGTACAACAAAAGTGTCTTTTAAATCCAAATAATGACCGGAACTTAATAATAATCTAAATTTTCCTATGGCTTCAACTTCTACCTTCTTCCCATCTCCTACATAGATCCATCTTTCAGTATCACTAGGCTTTCGGAAGTTCAGGCAACCCTGCATTGAAACACTGATGTTAGTAGTTGCACCAGAGTCTAACCACCAAGTGTTTCTAGGTACTGAAGCTAAATTAACCTCAGAACAGACCAAAGACAGAATCATACCTTTCTTAACACGCCAAGCGTGATATTTGGCACAATCCTTCTTCACGTGTCCAGAACTCCTGCAGAAGAAGCAGTTGTTATCCTTAGTCTGCTTCTTTTGTTCTGGACCCTTAGCAGCAGCTTTGTTCTTGGGCTCCTCAATTCTTTTCCTTTTGCCCTTGTCTTTAGAGATGCTAGTAAAGTGAGCACTTTCAGTCCTATCTTGCTTCAGCCTGTCCTCTTCTTGCACACATAATGAAATGAGCTCATTAAGAGTCCATTTCTCCTTTTGACAATTATAAGTCACCTTAAACTGACTGAATTGCGAAGGAAGAGACAGCAATACTAAATGAATGAGTAAGTCATCTGACAACTCAAGCTTTAGACCTTTAAGCTTAGAAGCAATGTTGGACATCATCATAATGTGCTCTCTTATATTTCCCTTGCCTTGATACTTCATGGAAATTAAATTCTGAAGCAAAGAACTTGTTTCAGCCTTATCACTTTTTACAAAGCGTTTTTCCATCTCAACAA
>NC_021165.2:16261784-16278900 GCF_000331145.2 Cicer arietinum
ATTGTTGAAAAAACCTTAATAACGTTGTGCTCAACAATCCATGTCAATTACATGATGAATAGCCAAAGGCGGAAGCGTACCTGTGGGAATTGCCATTAATGAAATCCTGAGATGATGATGATAGAGCCAATGGGTTGGGTGATCTTCCTCAGCAAAACACCCTGAAGACCTTGCTCTCTTGATGGGGATAGAGAGAACCAGAGAGTTTTCTCCTTTAGGGTTTTGAAACTGAATAGTCTTGTTGTGTTTGCCTTGGGGACCATTACCCCTATATATAACTATTATTAGTTATATCCCAAATTGCAGTATTTCCAATTCAGCCCCTCATTAAATTAGAAACTGCCTGGTATCTACACTATTAATTTTCATAACTATTATGCTCTTTAGCCATAAACTATTATATATTATTTGACCCCTAGTTTATTGGCTAATTATATAATGACCCTAACACACTTTATTAATTAATTACATATGTGACCCATAAATCTTACAAGAGAAAGTCGTCCCCATCGAAAAGCAAGTTGAACCTTGCATCACTGAATCCCAGCTCTGTCACTTAGTCGAAACACACTCGAAAAAGTCGAAACCAAACCCTTCTTGTGTTACTTTCTTCATCACTTCACTTCCCTTCACTTTTAGGTCAGGTCAGTTACTCTATCTTTCTTTCTTCCCTCAAAATCAAAACACTCTACAAATTTAAAAAATACAATTGAATACTATATATATAATTTTGCTATGGCCTAAAGTGTCTGACCCATAACTAAAAGGTTTAATGTATATATAATCAATTTTTCATATACTTTCAGTTTGTACTTGGTTTTGGTTTCTTATTATCCACATGTATCCAAATCTAACCTAATAGGTCTACCCTTCTACAATCCTTGCACTTGCAATTGAATTGAAGAAAGAAAAAATATTTTTACATTTGTGTATCAATAGAAAAAAAATAATTATAAAGTTAGAGGATGAAAATAAAATAAAAAACAATTATAAAATCACAGTGAAATCACAAAACAAGTAAGAGTCATGTATAATTTATTCTAATTAGTTTACCGCAAGTTTATTTACCTTTTATCTTCCGTCACCGAAACCGCTACTTGTAAAGATATACGACTTTGATGTTTATCATGTTTTGGCGGGAAGATACATAAACTCTTTATTTGTTTGTTTTAGTTAACTAATTTTAATTTACGTGGAAATGGAGAACCCTAGCTGCAATGAAAGATGGAAGAGAGCAGGAATCGAAGATAACATGCTACTCACCATGTTTGATGCTTCTGATACTAATCAAGATGCCGTCGATGAACGTAAGCATCACTCTCCTCTTTTCCGAATTAGTTCCTCTTTGGTTCTTCTTCCTATTTTTGCCCAAATAAAATCAACTTTTAAGCTATTTGGACTTTTCGGAAATATTCAAACTTGTCGGGATTTTTTGTGTGTTTCTTTCGCCAACAATATGAAAAAACAACTATTTTTTTGTTTATTTATTTATGAATTTGTATATGCAGGGATTGCTTTTCTGGATGCTGTTCGTGCTTCTTCAATTGGCCTTGAACGTGGAAAACCACCAACTTCGTAAGTCTCCTTTTGTCTCTTACTGGCTGTTGTGTAGCATCAACACTTCAGATTGAATATGTGTTTCAGCGTGAGGCTAACACATATGCATTCAATCACTTTAATTTTTTCAAAACTGTTACTGCCACTTACTAGTCATTACATGTCAGTCTCATGTTTTGTGTCTTGTCGGTGCTTCATAGCTCATGCAAGCAATACAATTGTCAATGCCTGAAACTGTGATGCCCCATTTCATCTTTCTTTTAGAGGGAAATTTTTATTGTTCAATACATGTGGTTGATTCTCCTCTAAAAGCAAGTTGTATTTGGCTGAAAATTTGTATTTTGCCTTTATTTTTGTGTTCTTTTTTTTTACTCAAGACGATAATAAACATTATTTTTGTGTTCTGAGTTGAGTATGTGCATGTTTTTAAAATTTTCTAGAAAAATATTTGGGGCAATCTTCCACATGCTGAGGACTGGGAAATCTTTACAGTTGATTGTTGCAAGTTATAAGCTTCTGGTTGATTTAGAAAAGGTATGTGATGTCCAAGGCTTTCCCCTCTTTATATTCAGAGCCACAGGTCCTAAATGCAACTAACAGTACCTTTAAATTTGTGACTTCATTTTTGGGTTTAGCATTTCCCTCGTGCATATTTATCCGGCGTAGATGATTCCCTATCATCATCCAACTCTCCACGAAAATTGGTTGTGGCTGAAGAGGTATGAAATATGAACGACTAGAAATCATCTCAATCTGTTGTTTTCTGTTGTGCATTCAGTATATCAGTTGGTATTATGAGATGCTGGTTGAATTGAACTTGCTTTCAAATGTAAAATACTTTTTTAATAGGCATGGTCTCCCCTTATTCTTTACTTGGATAATGCCACTGCTGTCAGTGAAACGGGTGACAAACAGTCCGGTGGACCTCTTGATCCCTCTGTGAGTCAGTTTCTTCACCAACCAACTTTATAATTCTATAATGTTTTTAGTCACAATAGTTCTGAGTAATGTATTGGTATTAGGAAAGCAATTAAAGTTCTGTAATCCTGCCCCTGTACTTTAGGTAATCCATTTTTTTTATTGTGCTGCATAATATATGGAGGTGGATTCAGTCAGTTGCTGTTAGGATACGAGTTCATGACTACATACAGCACTGCAGCTCAAATAACTCATTTATATTTTTTAAGTTATATCTTTGTTTATAATATTCAGCTTCTGAAAGGTTATCTTAACCATCTTTCTCTCAAATTGCAACTTTATATTGGTTTTTTTAACTCATTGCCACTCTTTATTTTCTCCACCTTCCTTAGAGCTTTCATGTCCTGATTGGAGAGCTCGTTGAAAGTTTAACTGAGTCTGAAATTCAAGCAGCAAGCGTGAAGGTTAGTCCATCTATCAACCATTTTTGTACATTCGTTTCTAGAGTTTTGTGGATACTCGTTTCACACAAGTCTGTGAAAATGGAGACACACTAGTGATTTTGCAATGGATACGAAATGGAATTCTGACTGAACTCATAATATATTAATGTCGTATACTTTTAGCTATATTTTCCATTTACATATTTTAAGCTTTGGATCATAAAACTACAAATTAAATGCTTTTTCTATAACAAAATATAAGCCTGAATTCTGTGTAATTTTGTTGCATCCCCTGCAGAACTTGTTACTCTTTCAATATCTTGTCATTGTGCTTGAAGGCGATTTTATACCTCGAAATGGTGTGTATAAAGTTGAATGAAATTTCTGCCGTTGCCATTCCTTAAATTACATGTAAATTCTTAGTAACTGTTCTGTTTCAGCTACCATGAACTGGAGCTTGCAGCGGGAGTCTTTGCTAAACGTGTTACTGGTAATTGGTTCACTATAAGACTTTGTGTGACTAACCAATCAACAATTAACCATGTTTAATGTTATATGAATGCTATACTCTTCTTTCCACGTGTTCTGTTGTTGAAATCTTACGCTTCTTGATTCCAGTGCCTTGAATTTCCCCCTTTTGTTGTTTCAGAAAGGTATATCTGATATAGATTTTGCAGGGGTCTAGGAAAACAAACTACAAAAGCTTGATGAAAGATTGCGTGGAAGTTATCTGTGTACTATGTCAACTTCTTCAAAATGATCTTAGTAAAAAGTTCGAGGTTGAAAAAAGTTCTGAATCTCAGTCATCCAAAAATTGTCATGCTGGATTATCTCTTGCTTTACTTGAAGTATTAAAGAATGCACGTGTCTCTATGAAGAAACTTTTGGTGATGGTGAGTTCCTGAATAATTTTATTTGCTATATTTATGCAAACTTCAATCAACTCTTCTTTGTCTGCTTACATTGTGGGATGATTTTAGATTATGGCCCTTGATATGTCTAGGAAGAAAGCAGACATTGAAGGCCATACATCAAGAGCAGATAGTCCAAGGTAGTTTGTTTCTTCAAATTTAATTCACAGTGTTGTTTAGTTGAATTTAATTTTCTTGATTCTCTATATGCCATGCTTTCTGATTAAGGTAAGCAATCTTGTATTTTGGTACAGAACACCTTTGGTGGACATAGTTCTGGATGAACTGGCATACAGCAAAGATACTGTCCCACATTTTCTTAAGGTGACTCATGAAAATTGTCTCTCTGCCCTTTCTCTCCTACTGTACATCTCACCCTTTTCTCCCTCTATGCACATAACTGTATGGTGGTAGATGAAGTAATAGTGTGTAAAATTGGAGTGAACAGTCATGTTGGTCCTAAAATGTACCAAAGTTATGAAAACATGTTTAAACGTGTCTTTTGTTAGTCATTTTGGTCGTTGAATGTGTTTTTAGTTAGTTGGTTTAGTCCTCGATTGTGTCTTTTGTTAGTGAATTTGGTCCATAAAATTACTAACAAAAGAGACATTTGAGTATGTGTTTGTAAATTTGATACGTCCAAAGCCTCAAGTGACGTCTTACACATTTATGGTTCAAAATGACTATTTACCCATAAAATTGTTACTTGCTTTCCTCTAAAAAAATTTCTTTCTGATCAAGATGTGAAAAAACAATCTCCTATTAATGATATTACGGTTTTCCATTTTGGCATGGCATATAATATTTTGGATGACTTGATACATTTTACTGATGTTGTTACTTGTCAGTAGTCAACCTTTCCAAATTCCAATGTTTGAGTCATATTTTGAGGAGTTATCTTGTTGCTAATAGTTTCTTATGCATTGCATGAGAATGTATGTAGATCTTCAGCGAGCCTAAATGGAAGCTGGAAATAGTTGTGCAATATCTTTGGAAATACATAACTAAGGTAAGCAACAACTTACTGTTTGAAAATTGTCATACTTTCTTTAATACTATATGTTCTTCCTCCTAAAAGGGAGACTCTATTGGTACTAGGCAACTAGCTTTTGATAATCTCTTTGACCTTTGTTTTATACAAAATTGCAGCCTTCTGCTCGCACACGTCGATCAAGTGGTTGTACCGAAGATGCAACATTTGATGGTGCTTTGAAATGTTTTTCGAATAAAAATGGCACTAAGAGCATAATAAAGAAAATTGGTGGAGATGTAGTTCAGTTGCTTTTGGCTCATGGTTTTCAGGTAACTGTCTTTATTCAACAAATCAATGCACAACATATATTGATTTGAACAGCATACACAGTATTTATTATTCGTCAAAAACTACATTAATACAGTGATTTCTATATCTTTTGTTGTTTTTCTGTTATTATTCATAAAAAAACTGTACAGGGAGCTTCTAAAATTAGTTCCTTTTTGAGAAATTCGAATGAATATTTGCTGGTTTTCAGGCCCAATTGTCAATATTGTCAGAAACAAATGCAAATGACAACATTGGTGGAGGCAGAGAAGAGGGGGGCAGTGCTCTTGTAGATTTGTGCCAGGCGTTTATATCTGCTTTTGATAGTTTGAAAAGCACAGATAGGTAAGAAAAACCACTTCTCAGGATTTCAATTTTTGCATTACTTGCTTGATTTTGCCTCTATCTTTGCGTTGGATATTATGGCTACTGATCATATTTATTTACATGCAAAAATGATTAAAAGTTCTACTTAAACAATGTTAATTTTTGAGTGTCCTTCCATATTTATATTATGTATATCAAGACTTTGAAGTTTGAACAGATCACGAAAATATGTAATTTTTCACATATAACCTCTAGAATAATTTTGTTTAGTTTATCTACAATTTTCAAATTTGTTCTCTCTCATGCAGGGATATGGAGATACTGTCAATTGGAAAAGAGGCATTGTTTACTGCAGCAACTGCTATCTCCATGAAGTCATAGGAGTGTAAATAATAGCATTGACTTAACCTTTTTATTGAAGTTATATTTTCTTAACTTTTCTATTCATTCTTCTTTATGATAAATGAGTTGAATTTGATCAACTCATTCTTTATTGAGTCTGAGGCTTTGTAGCTTTGATTAAATGCATCAAATACTTTTCCATAGGTAAATTTTGTATCTTGTTTTACTGAAATGATTTTGAATAGCAATATCCCAAACCATTGTAAGAGTAAGTTGCATGGTGGAGATATTTCCATTGAAATTGAAAATGATTTAAGATCTTATCATTCCCACATGATGTATGATATATGTTATTTATCAAATTATCAAAGTGTACTATTTTTAATGTGTGTGAATAACATGGCTATTTCATGAAAAGCCACTGAGGACCATTTTAAAAGAAATGGTTATACTATCACTAGTGAAGACAAAATTATGCGAAAAAAGAAGGATAAATAAATAAAAGATAAACCTTGGCAAAAAATATGCTGCATTTATAACTGTACTAAACAAATGAACTCCATAAAAGAAAACTTGAAGTCAATGAATCCAGTTATAAATGCAAGAATTGTGTAAACTATATCTATCTCAGTTCTCACATATGCATGCTACAATCTCTTCTTTTCTCCCCATGCTTTTTCCCTCTCACAACTTTCAGTAAACTCATTTTATCTATAGCAGCTGCGAATGCTTGAAAAAACTTCTGCTTGTCCTTTGAAAAATCTTGAACCAGTGACATGGTTCGTGGGTCCAAAGCCAAAGCCTGATCAGATGCAAGCAAACCCATCTTGTTCTGCAAGTTACCATAATATGCATGGTCAAATATGAAAGGGGTAGTAGCATCAAATGGGGCAACAATATCTGAGTTTCCACCAAAGTTTGGACAGTACATTCTAAGAGCATTCAACAGTTTAGGGTTCATATTCGGATCAGGTTGACCCTTGCCTCGATAATTGTAGAGACGGGTCACAAAATTCTTGCAATGAGCGAACCCGATTGTATGAGCACCCGAAAGAGCAACCATATCCTGTATGGTTAAGCCTTTTGAGTTGAAGAGTTTGATGAGCTCATCAATGGTTGAGTTTGCACGAGGGATGTTGGACCCTACCCTTGATGCCATTGATATCTTTCCATCCCATCTTCCCTTCTTCACTTGGTAATATGGCCCTCCTGCCTGTGTCACATGACACACTAAAATTAAACTCAGCATAATATTAATGAGCCATTCTTAGCAGAACAAATATAAACTCAGCATAATTAGCCATTTCTTAAACAGAAAATTATTATGTTTTATTTTAGTTTTTATTTGGTTTCTTTAACAGAGATTAGATTGGATTGACTTTATTATGAACACCAATGTAATTAAGTTGTATTCTTTCATAGTGCTAGGCTGCTACATGTATCAGTCTGATATGATGTGGCATAGAAAAAGACAATACTGAAAATTGGACCTATAAGATTAAGAAGCTGTTCCCAAATACAATCCACACATAAAAGTACAAAAATCAGCTGTTTTAGAGTCTAACATATCAAACATGCCAAAATGAAAACAAATTCAATTTGACTTTGTGGGGAACCCTTGTAAGAAACAGCCACTCTACCAAAACTATAATTAATATTATAGGGTGGCATTTTTGTATTTTTAATGTAGGAAAATATAATACTCTCAACCCAAGATCAACTTGTCTATTTCTTCTCTCTAGAGCTAACTTCAAGTGATTTTGGTTAATATAGAATCAATACTAGCCTGTAACAATGTTTTGTGTGTTATTTTAGCTATGGAAAGATGAATTTATTCTACAATATAATTGTTAACTATTTTGTCACGGTGTTGGAAAAAATATAGTTGGCTAAATTTGTCTTTTTACATTATATAAATTAATCTATTTCAAATAAAATTATATCTAGTTTCTTTACGTAAAAATAAATAAATCTAAAACACCTTTTCTCATAGAACCAAAAGACCATGCACCAAAATCTTTTATAACCATTTATCTTTATTTAATTGGTAATTTCACAAAAACTTCTCTGTTATTCTGTAAAGGCAGAAAACACTTATTTTTTCTTCTAGAAGGATTTTTCTTCCGTATAAGGCATAATAAGAAGAAAATTGAACTTGGACTCAACATATATAAAGAAAAGCATATTATTGATTTGTGCTCTTTTCTGTTGTCCATTTAAGTGGACCAATTGTGGTTACATCAAAGACAAAGAGTACAGTAATAACTAGGAATATTTTGTACTTGTATTCCATCATGCGAAGGAGGGCATTACCAATGTACCCACATTTTAAAATGTCAGGACTCAGGAAGAGGAAACCAAAGTTGGTTAGGAATAAAGGAAACAAATCAAGATATTAAATCAAATTTTGTGGTAATTATTACAATAATTGAAACAAATACTCTCTCTGTCTTATATTAATCGCCACGTTCGAATATTTATCTGTCTAATATTTTTTTCACTTTAAATATATATTTTTTTTAATAATATACTTTTATTTATTGTATATCCATCCCTAATGAAAATATTCAATGTGATGAAAACAATTTGTAAGAAAGTTACAAAGTGAACTACTATGAATCTGTTATTACCTTTCTGTCCCTCATTCGTTTTGTATTTTACCCATCTACCCATGTACGGTTAAATGTTCTACTGTTGACTGTCCTCAAATTTGATGAATGGTGAAAAATAGTTTTGTACTATTTAGCACAACTTAATCAGTAACTATTCCATTAACTACTATATTAATAATGAACACAGTAAATAAAATATATTGCATCACAAGAGATTAGTATCCAGTAACTTACAAGGTGAACAAAATCTCTGGCTGCAATTGCTAGAATATCTGCACATGAAACTACATTGGGACACTTTTTCTCCACAACTTCCTTAGCCTTTTTTATGGTCTCAAAACCTTCCACTCTCAAATCTCTATTATCCTCAGCATCTTTCTCTGCCAATTCCTTGCTCCCTGGCTTTGATGCTATTAAAATTGATGCATCACATCCCTACAAGAAAATGGTTTTTTTTTTAAGGAAAACAAACCAACACTTGCATGCAAAGCAAAAGCACTTTTATTAATTGGATTTTGCTTACTTCTACAAAGCAATCATGGAAGAGGAGACGAATTGTGGCAGGACCAGAAACAGGTGATTCTTTGAATTGTTGAGAAGTGACTGAACCAACAAGTTGTTCTATTTGTGGACAAGATTTTGCATAGTAATCAACTCTAAGTTGACGAGGTGTGTGTGTAGTGTTGCTATTGCTACTAATTAGTAGTCCTAAACTTGATGAAGTTATAGTCAAAAAAATGAAGAAAAGAAACAAAGAAGTGAGAGACATGAGTTTAAGATAATGAAGTAGTTTAGGACAAAGAAAAGAGAGAGCAAAAAAAGTGAAGGGAGAGATTTTAATGTTAAGAATAAAGGAGAATTTAATAATAATAATAATAATTAGAGGGAATCAAATCCCGTGAGTCTTATAGAAGAGAGAAAAAAAGTTATATATTGATTGGTTTCTATAATGCAGAAAGAGACAGACATACTCAAAAAAGAGTTGATAAAATTCCAAAGGAGATTTCTTGTAATGTGTTGAAATAAAGAGATGAAGTTTTCCTAGCTGATAAGAAAATTTTCTGACAACATATATATTTGGGTTAATTATCTTTGGTCAAATATGGAAATGTAGGGTCTATCTAAGAATTGTATCATTTCAATTTGGTTAATTGTGTTTCCTCTTGATTGAGACAATTAGTGACAGCTTATAAGAGAGATAAATTTTGGTTTATACATCAATATCACTAGGATTTTTAATACCATTAAACAGGAAAATATTAATGAATAAGTTCATGAGCTAGAACTACCCTTATTATTATTATATATTAAGGAAAAAACTTGATGTTGAGATTCATTCACATGTTTGTATGTGCAATTATTCGTCACTGTTGAAACAATATCAATTTTTTTCTTTTAATTATTAAGTTTTAGAAAGAAAAATGATAATCTTGAGCTTCATTGAGAAGTAAGAAAAATTCAACTAAAGATTCATTTAATTAAGATTTAAATATTTTTAAATGATTTGTCTTTAACCAAAACCCATTAATTCTAAAAGAATGTGAGATGTAACTCTTCTATGAGATTAAATTGATAATGAATTAAAGACACATAAAGAGATTCACATAATTTATATTTATAAAGGACATATGATGATGATGATATTAGTACATTGTTATCATCTATAGTCTACACTATACAATGCTTTTACACTTCTTTCAACATTTGTGCAAAACTAGAATCAATTTCAAAACAATAAGCACCATAAAAAGGTAACACAGCAGCAACAAAAAAAAGAATAGAAAAGTAGTACATTAAATTTACATAAGCAGGCTTGAATGAAATGAATGACAATGCAAATATGGCAGTGTCTAAGTTATTAAATGCAAGGCATGTGCAACCTCCAAAAGCATCACAACATTAATAGATTATTATATAAATAAATAAAACTCTTCAGACTAATTAATTGAGTTCACCAACTTCCCCATACCCTTAAGAGTACCAAAATACTGAGTAGCTTTTTCCCTTTATCAGATTGGTGTTAAGTGGGGGAGAGAGCCTTTTGTTTGTGAATGCATTAAAAAGGTGAAGGACCATGTTAGCAGAGGAAATTCATTCCTTGTGTTTTGTAAGACTAGCATTAGAAGGTACTTTATGATAGCAATGAAATGTGGGCATTCACTTAGTAATGTGAAAGTGACATAGCTTTTCAGTGGGTCTCCACCATCCTCCCCTGCTTCACTAAACTGGTTCTTTTCTTTTTATCCGACACTCTCAAATACACTATTCAAATTTATCATCCAAACAAATAAAAGGAACTTGAATAAGCAATTTTTTAAAGATTTTTAATTAACACGTGTCGTTTATCTGTGAAAGAAATTGGACAGAAAAGAAATGGTTATACGACAATGTTTGATAAAACTTACCCCCTCTTTTCATTTGTCAAATGAATTCAATACTTGTTAATGTGAATCAAAACTGTGTTGACAAACTCTTTTTCCCCTTTAAATAGTGCTATATATGCTTATCTATTCTGACCGACATGGTGCAGAACAAGTGGTAGATGTTCAAGTCTATTAACCATTTTGTCGAGGGTTTGATCCCTTGACGGGATGTGTAGGAAAACATGTGTTAGGAGAGGTCAACCCTTTAACTGGGTCTCGGTTACCTCGAGGGATTAGTTCCGTAGTTGCACGTAGGGATGTCTTTGTTTTACAAAAAGAATAGTCTCAATTGTTGTGAATTTGTGATACTTTGAACTGATCTTATTCTCCCATGTCTACTAATAAACTTGGTCAAGCACTTGTTCAACTAGTATAAGTCCAATCTAATCACACTCACAACATGCAAAAGCAATATAGCTTAGCTCCATAGTACTATTTAGCATTCGATGTCCTAATGTAACTTGATGCTTGATGAAACATTTAACAAACATGAGGCATGTTCCAAAATGATTTTGTAGGGGATCAATTTTTGAAAATTATACAATTTAGAGATTCATGTGTATTCTTTCCACTTCAATTGTTGTCTCATACATGAGTATTCTTTTCTTGCAGTCCAAATGCCACACATGATTTTTACTGGTCTTGAAGATTACAAGGCTAGAGGAACACAAGCATCTCCTTACATTACTGTGTCCTTTTACACAGAATTTGCAGAGAGCAAGGACTTGGTACTGATCCGTGGGGATGTTGTATTTACCAGCAAGCTGACAGACTCAGAGGCGAAATGGCTTTTGGAAACTGCTCAGTCTTTTCATTTGAATGATGCGAGGTACAAACTGGTTGAGAGGTTCAATAAAGATACGCCTGATTTTGAGTTCAAGGATGTCTTGCAATCATTGGACGTGCCTATTTTATAACCATTTTCAATTGAACAACAACTCAACTAGTTTATACCATGGTCATTTGGGAGAGGGATTTTCATATATTGTTTATACCATGGTCATGGGACAAGAAGGGTAGTCTTGGACTGAACTTTCTATTATAGCCTTAGAACAAATCTTTGTTTTCCTTTTTTGCTGAACATTCCTTTTCTACTTTCAATAAAGAGATCTTCGATTGAAATTTTGCCTGAATGTGTTCATTTGTAGTGTATTATGTACTGTAACAATGAGTTTATTTGGATAAATAATTTAAGTGGTTATTTTATAAACGCTTATACACTTACATATGGGACTGTTTGTGCTAATTTGGTTGAACAAGCTAACCAATCTTGTTGTATATTTATTTTATTTGTAATATGCGTAACTGTGGAAGACTAATTCTTTAAGTCTACAATGGAGGCAAAATTCTCTCTTAAGATTTTGAACTCTCATCAAGTGCTCATTGGTAAAATCTATTTAATTTTCAGATTTAAAATTTGTTTTCAGTTTTCAAAACTAAAAATGTATTTCATAAACTTGGTTTAAAAAAAAAAACTGTTTTGAATTATTTCTAAACTAAAAAATAAAAAATAATAATACTTGATATAAAAAACAGTTATTTCTGGATTTACAGTATTTAATAAAATATTAATTCAAAATTGAAAAACAAAAACAAAATCAAAGAAGGAAAAGTATTTTAATTTAAATTTAAAATTTCTAAATTTTTCCAAGTGTAGTTAGTTAGTGTGGGTATGTATTATTTATGTTGCCGTTCAAGTGTTTAGAGTGAGTAAAACGACGTGTCGTCCATAGTGGTGAAGAGTTATGTTTGCGGAGAGATAAGAGGATAGGATCCATTTGAGGAGGAGAGGATTTACAGTTTGGTAAATTTGTGTAAAAGAAAGAGAAAGAGAAAGAGAAAGTCGTCCCCATCGAAAAGCAAGTTGAACCTTGCATCACTGAATCCCAGCTCTGTCACTTAGTCGAAACACACTCGAAAAAGTCGAAACCAAACCCTTGTCTTACTTTCTTCATCACTTCACTTCCCTTCACTTTTAGGTCAGGTCAGTTACTCTATCTTTCTTTCTTCCCTCAAAATCAAAACACTCTACAAATTATCTATATTCGCATGCTGATTTCGCTTTTCAACTTAGCAATCGCAATTCTAGAACCTTCCAATGACTGACCCTTCCGAAGAAGCTACTTACATCGAGAAGCTCTACGAATACGGCGAGCAACTCAACAATGCCAAAGACAAGTCTCAGGTCACTCTCACCTCTCTTTCTTTCTTTCTTTTTCTTGCATTTCACACGCTCTTCGTTCTTCTAGGGTTTTAGATTTTCTTTGTGTTGTTCGAGTTTTCAATTAGGGTTTTGGATTCTTGTTTTACACTTTCGCAGAATGTGAAGGATTATCAAGGAATCATAGATGCAGCAAAGACGAGTGTTAAGGCGAAGCAACTCGCTGCTCAGCTCATTCCGAAGTTCTTTAAGTTCTTTCCTGAACTCTCTGGACCCGCACTCGATGCTCATCTTGATTTGGTTGAGGCTGAAGAACTCGGGGTATGTCATTTGCTTCACAGATCATATGCATATATGCAATAAACAGGCTTATTATGCTATGATTTGTAATTGTGTTTCGGGTTCTTTTGTTGTGTTAAGTTATAATGTCTTGTTGTTCATAATGAGGAGAAGAAACAGACTTGAATCATGATTTATACACATTGACACAAATATCTTGTTACTATATTGCTTCCCTCTCTGTGTTTTCGAAGCAATGATTCAAAAACCAAATCATAGTTCAAACTGGCAAGACTGACTGGGTCATGATGGTATTAATTTAGGGAGTAATGGACTTGCAACCGAGTTTGTTTGTGGTTTTTAAAGCACTGGTTTTTATAGGATAGACAATACCATTTGTAATATAAGTATAAACAGAACATGGTGAAGGGGATTGAAAAAGTATTCTAGCATATCTGGGTTGTTCTGATTTATTTGTGAATTTTTTATGTGCTGAAGTTCGTATAATTCACTATCTTTTTGGTGTTTTTCTATTGCTCCTGTACAGGTTCGGGTGCAAGCGATAAGAGGACTGCCTCTTTTCTGCAAGGATACACCTGAGAATATTGGAAAAATGGTTGATATTCTCGTTCAAATTCTTGGGTCTGGTAAGTTGTGGATTATTAAGATAATTTATTCTTGAGAATATGGTCTGGTTTCTGATATTTTTCTTTTGTTGACTTGATTCTCTTAGAGGAATTCGTAGAGCGAGATGCTGTGCATAAGGCTCTTATGTCTCTGCTTAGGCAGGATGTGAAAGGTAATTTGATGTCTTTATATCAAGTATGATTGCTTTGTTAGAATATTGTACTAGTTAACTGCTACAGTTTAAATTTTCTTAAGGATCTTCAATCTGTCAATGCTTCTAATTTCCTCATCAGCCAGTATGATAAATGCCGAGTCGTGTGCTGTTGCTGTATATGTTTGATATACAGCCTCTGCTGCCAGTTTATAAATAGAGTTTGATGCCATACTTAGGAAACGAAAGAGCCGATACTGTTACCATCTGTGTTATTTATGAAATATCTTTGCAAATAGTTAGCTTATGAAAAATAATTAATTGATTTACTGGTAGTGAAAGTTGACCTTAATTATAAAAACACAAGTGTTTTTAAACTTTTGATAAAATTTAATAAATTATTGATTTATTGGTTTAACTTATTTTGCTCCTCCAAATTTTCAGTTTAAGTTACGCCACTGCTTAAGATAATGGTTCATATTGTTTACTCTTTCTACAACTTTATCTCTTGCAGTGGCAATAATACTGGCCAACCTGTCTTCTATATAAAATAGATAAAAGAGAAGGTCAATCTAACAATGATCTTATCTAGCACCTATTTGATGTGCATAGCATTTTCATTTAACAAATAGTTTTTTGATGAAGATATTGGTTTTGCAATGGGCGGAGCCTTCTTGATATAACTTGGATTGAATAGTTTTCCATATAATAAATTATATATTCGAGGTGGTTTTTTATGATTCCAGTAAAGATGATCTCCTGCAGCTTGTTAATGTGATGACTGCTGAGGAGCCTTTAGGTGGTAGTAAAACTCGAAACATTTGAACCTTGGTAGCAAGGATGAGATTAACTGTGGAAGTCCAACAATTGTGTAACTGTTACTTGCCAAACTGATGCTGCAGAGTTAGGCTTATAGCCTGGAAACTTAAGTTTTTTTGTCAGTAATCACAAATATGCTTTTCAGATTCTGGACGTTCATAATTAGTGTTGCATTTTGGTTGTTTCCTTACAGTATATTTGTGAATGCAGCTTCTTTGACGGCTTTGTTTAAGCATATGGCCAGTGTTGACGAGATAAGTACGGATGATGTTATTCGTGAAAAGGTTATAAACTTTGTTAGAGATAAGGTGAGATTACATGTATTATAGTTATCAATTATGAGGATCCTTTGTTTTGCCACATCTTTAAAATAGAAATGAATATTGAACTCTAAATGTATTCAATATAGGTTTTCCCTATTAAAGCTGAACTGTTGAAGCCCCAAGAGGAAATGGAAAGACATATAACCGATCTAATAAAAAAGGTATTCACAATTGCTTTGATTCATTTTTTACGAGTTCATTTGTCAATTTTTTAGTGTTTAAATTTTTGTAACATAATTGGAGTTGATGTATGTTGTGGTTGCATTTCATTTCAGAGTATAGACGATGTAACTGGTATAGAATTTCGAATGTTTATGGATTTCCTGAAAAGTTTGAGCCTATTTGGAGAAAAGGCTCCACCTGAGCGGATAAACGAGCTGATTGGAATCATTGAAGGACAAGCTGACTTAAAATCAGGGTTCAATGTGATTATATTTTTTCTTTCTCTCTCTTTATTGCATACAGTTGTTTTAATGTGAAAAGAGTCTGTTTTATGCCAATAATTTTTAGGGTCTCATGTTATGCTTTTTTAATTAATTTAACTGGTGATTTGTAGGTTTCAGATGCAGATCATATTGATAGGTTGATATCATGCCTTCACATGGCACTTCCAGTTGTCGTGGTAAGTACTGTTTATAATGTTCATCTTTTCTCAAATTCGTTGCTGTTTAGTTTTTCTTTATCCATTTCAATTTTTTCTTGCAGAGGGGTGCATCTAGCAGCAAATTTATTAACTTCATAAACAGCAATGTAATACCTGTTTTTGACCAGGTAACTTAGATCATTTAGTTTGAATCGGTGGTTTTTTCTTGTGTTGGTTTATTTGTTTGGGTTTACTTAGGGTTTGTTTCCTTCATGCATAATTGATTATTAGAAGTTTTATTGTCTTATGTTGTATATCTTTTTAACTTTGGGCAGTTTGAACAGTAAACAGAAAAGGTGATATTTTATGTGATGATTAAGGATGGTCTAGTGGCAGTATGAAGCTTCTAATACTGTGGGGTGGGGTCTATGGAGGATCAGATGTATGCAGAACCTTTATCCAATAAGCAGAGAGGCTGTTTCTGCTGGGGATGTGCAGATAGAATACATTATTTATCCAATATAGGAATACAACTATTCTTGAAGAACTTAGGAATTAGGATATGATACCCACCTAAGACACATATTTACAGACTAATAATTTATTTCTTTCATTAAGCTAGTATAGGGTCCTAACTCCTACTAGGATGCAGAAAAATATGCTATAAACTTTTAAAGCCACAAATATAGTAACAACCTATAAACTTTTTTAATTAGTGGAATGCTTGCGAATGACTTTCTTTAGTTGAGGTCTTTTTGTTGAAATACTTATTATAATGATTTCTTACCTGTCAGCTTCCTGGAGAACGAAAGGTAGATTTGCTCAGAAACCTTGCTGAGTTTTCACCTTTCACAACACCACAAGATTCACGGCAAATGCTTCCTTCTATCGTTCAGTTGCTGAAGGTAAACCTTTCTTGAAGAATGCCATGATTGGGAGATACCAATGTGCTGTATATAGCTGTTCTGCTATAACAATATCAACTTCTTGTTTACTATGTTCAAGTTTATGCTATTATTTGGATGTTCAGAGAACATTGTTAACTAATGAAAGTGGGATATTGGATGTGGCTAGCATGGTTTAGTCTTACCTTCATTTTTTTAATGAAGGGAAGGTTATTAAGGCATGAGGATCGATACATTTTGAGTTATATTGTTGTTCATCAAATTTTGGGTCTGTTCCTGCTCGTTATCTGTAGCATTGTGGATCAATTTCAATCACCAAATATTAGATTTACATTGATTTAGTCTCTCAAATACATTTGAATCAATTGATCACAACAGTTTCCAAATTTTAATTATGTAAGTCAAATCATGTTCATCTAACTTTTCTGTGCCCCC
>NC_021165.2:16279102-16284226 GCF_000331145.2 Cicer arietinum
CCATTATCTTCAGCATTATATTATTGACTGGATCCATGTTCAATCATCAAAATATTGGATTTACATTGAATCATTGATATAAGCTTTCAAACTCATTTGAATCAATTGATTTACATCAATCTCCATTTTGTAATTATTTAAGTCCAATTATGTATATACCAAATTTTTAAAGGCAATATTCCATATTAATTTAGTTCAATTTAAATGGTGATATAATTAACTGTTGTTAATAGTCATTGGAGGATTACATCAAATTTAAACACTATCTCAAGGATCGTTATACCAATTTATTTTAATATATTAAAATTATTAAATATCATTTACTTCCTTTAAGCTGTGTGCTTTGCTCTTTTCAGAAATACATGACTTGGAAGAAGACTGGAGAAGAGATGAACTTTACATATATTGAGTGCTTGTTGTATACATTTCATCACCTAGCTCACAAGGTAAACCTTTGTCCAAGCAGGAAGAAAATCTAAGTTGTCGCGGGTCACTTAAACGCAGTGCATAATTGAACTTGGTTGTTATGTAGGTTCCTAATGCCACAAATAGTTTATGTGGTTACAAAATTGTTACTGGCCAGCCATCTGATAGGCTTGGAGAAGACTTTTCGGAGCATTATAATGATTTTACTGAGAGGTATGGTCTTTCTTTTGGTATGTTATATAAATAAAGAATTTACCTAATCTTTGGTTTGTGTTTTTTAGATATATAACATGATTTTGTTTGTAGTGTGTGTGCTCATTTATGCACATGTCATTTTGCACCTGTAGGTTTCCTTTCAATTTGGCAAAAGATAAAACCCTTTCAATCCCTTTTGTTTTCTGTTGCATCCATCTTCATCCTTTTCTTTCTTTCATGCTACTTATTGGGAACAGAGAAGATTAACTTGACTCCATTTATGAAAATTCATCGTCTTTACCTCTACACGTTACCACAATTATTGAATTACTCTTTGATAGTTCCCCCATTCTTTGGATTTGGTTGTACCTCGTCTGAGTTCTCTTCCTTAGAGTTTATTTTGGGGGAGAGGGTGTTAGTTGGGTGCAAAGTTAAAGCAACATAAAAAAAGTTTTTAAGACATTAGAATTGTACAAGGTCTACGTTGAATGAGAAGAAAATATTGAGAGACGTGTTGAATAACCCGCGTGTTTCAACTACACAGTGGAAAAGGTTGGCTCTGATGGCAAGATTGAAGGTTGGCTCTTTATATTGAGAGGGTATGGGGAAAGAGGACCGAATGAGGGATATTGTCATCAAAGATAGAAGACGACATATGATTGATAAGGTATCATGTTGTTAAGATTGCATCGCCCCAAAAACGGAATGGAACATTACCATGGAGAAGTAAGGTTTGTGTGGTTTCAATTATCAGTGTGTGCAGCCGAAGTAGTAGAACTAAGTTTGGATGACTCTGAACACACTGGAGGAAATCTTCATAATTTGTCGGGGAGCCCTGTGGAGATGGTGTAGTCTGAATAGTGGAAAAAGATTGAGCTGAGTTGCATTTATCGAGGGCGACTATGATTATGTCCCAAAGATGTAAGGGTAGCAATGTCACCCGGAGTTGAAGTAATAGAGGGCTCAATTGTATGTTTTGCTGGTACTCGAAAGAGGATCACTGAGGTAGTAGACATAACTAGAACAATAATAGTCCCCAAATTTTGATCACGAGTCGCTGAGTATTCCAGGGGTAGGCCATAGAATGCAAGAAGCATGAAAAAGGTATTGCGTTGATCCAACTCCTTCTGTTCAACTGGATTACTTGCAGTAGAGGGAAAAGCTCATTAAAATCATGAAGTGCACTATGAACGGTGCCAATATATGAAGAAATAGAGCCACTTACGTCTTCAGAGTAATGATATTTAGCAAGCGGTGACAAACTCCATATAGACGTTGAGTGTCATTAGTTTAGAGTACCTTTGCGTGACTCCAAACTGATTTACACGTGAGATGTGGACATAAAATCAGTGTAACATCTGGATGAAATGTAGACTTAATGACACTGCACAACTGAGCATCTATCTGCTTCTATTTTGATGTTTCAGCCGCAACCACCTTTTCAGGATTTTTAGTGACATGGTCCTTGTAACCTTGACCGAGCATCTATAGTTTGCCGTCGGTGGCCCAACTGTCGTAATTTGATCCATTCAATTTTTCGATAGAGAGAGGAGAGGTGATGTAGTTGGTAAAGATGGTCTTTGTTTCAGACAGGGACATCATGGTCGGTAAAGAGTGCCAGAAAACGTGTCCAAACCGGGAAAACAAGGATTGGTTAAACTGGAATTTGTATATTTGTGACTCGAAACTGAAAACTCAAGGCATATATGGAATCAGAAGGCCGAGGCGAGTGCAATTGAAGAAGCGATGTCGTAAATGGCTGCTAGACGCGCCGTCACGCATGGGGAAAAGCGTGGCGCATGGGAGACTTTTTTATGAAACGCATTGAGGGGTGGACAGATCTGGGGTGTACGACGCTGCTGGAGTGGTCTTTCGTCGAAAAAGGTTGCTGGGGACGGCGGTGGTAGAGCGTGGTGGACTGGAAAAAATTGAGGGAACATTGTAGTAAAGACAGGGAGGGGGGAAACCAGAGTTGAGAGCACGGTTTGTTGGAAAAACAAAATTTCATCGGAGACAATGGGTCCACCGGGTAGTTCAGGGCTGTCTCTCTCAACATGTTCTGAATACCATGTTGAATATGAAGAAAACATTGAGAGACATGTTGAATAACATGTGTGTTTCAACTACACAGTGGAAGTTCTTTATATAGACTATGTGATAAATACACTTAATGGCAGGAATACTTACAGATGATAGTAATACTTATAGACTTTTTATTTTTTTACATACTAATATTTTATTTTCAACAGTCTTAAAGATGTGGTAGGATCATGATTATCAGTTTCTTACGATACTCGAGTCGTATGTCATCTCAATACGAAACAAAACTGAATCCAATAATTAATTTTAACTATTCTGATTACCCCCTTTTTATTTTGATGAATTGAAACTTGCTCCTGAACTTTGAACCATTTTTTGTCATTTTGATAAGGTTTGTATTTCAGCTTATGTTTTTGTGTATTTCACGTGCTTTTCTCAAAAAATGTTGTGGTTTTTTATTTATATTTATCTTAGATTCATAATAAGATTCAATTCACATTACTGAAAATAGGTCTTCCAATTCATAGATTTATCTCGATTTGGTAACCTTATATGGTTGGTCTGTTTAACTTTTTACGGTTAAGAGTATTTTTGCATAGTATTTGTGTAATCAAAATTTGGTTCGGTTCAGTAAATGCACATTCCTGTTTTTGACAATCTTTATGGGTCCTTGTATCATCGATCTTGCTTGTCACCTGTCTTGTATGCTTATAATAGGTTGGGATGGTGAAAGCTCTTGATTTGATTGGTTGCAATTAATTCCATTTACTGATAAACTTTTCATTGTTTGCTATTGTTGCCTCTTTTGTATTCATCTCCCTTGGGGATTTTATAGTCATTTTGGCATGTTATGGTAACATAATTGGTTCATTTTTTTTTTCCAGATTGAAGAATGTTGAGGAGTTCACCCGTGCTACAATTAAGAAATTAACTCAAGGAATGGCTGAAAACACCAAATCTATGGCAGATGCTAAAACTGATGAAGAAAAGGATAAAATTGTGAGTTTTATCTTAGTTGTGTCATGCTTTTCTCTTATGATGTCTTTTATCACACTTACAAATTTACATTTCGCAGAAAACTAAAAAACAGAATGCTACTACTGGGTTGCGTACCTGCAATAATATTTTGACGATGACGAAGGTAAGAAGGAGGAAACCTCTTCTTGACTTTTGCAAATGAGTTATTGCATGCATGCATGAATTTCAATTATGTCTTTGTCCTTCCTATTCTGTTATTTATTGAATTGTTCAATTTTTATGGTCAGCCATTGCACGCAAAAGCTCCTTCTTTTATTGGAGATAAGCGAATCAACCTTTCTTGGAAAGAAGTAACCAAGACTGTGTCACCTACCATACCAGCTGCTGGGTATTCTATCTTTGTCTTTGCTTTTGCAGATATTTTATTATTTTTCCCTTTTGAGAGTACCCTACCCTGTCTCATGTCTCGTTTACTTATTCTTTTCTCTAATATCATTTTAATATGAAAGCTCAATTTCTTAGAGATCTCATGTGGATTTGGAAAACACAATTAATTCCAAGTGAAGTGATAACTTATGACTTCTTACTTCTGCAGAGCAAAACGGCCTGCTACTGCTGGCAATGGATCCAACAATACTGCATTAAAGAAGGGTCGAGGTTCTGGTGGTATGCAAAATCAACTTGTCAATAGAGCGCTAGATGGAGTATCTGGTGGAGGTAGAGGCGGATTTTCTGGTGGAGGTAGAGGTGGATTTTCTGGTGGAGGGAGAGGCGGAGCAAGAGGCCGGGGCCGGGGATGGGGTGGTCGCGGAAGAGGAAGTGGAAGAGGTAGAGGTAGAGGGTATTGGTGACTTTGTCGCAGTTCTGATATTAGATAACATCAAATTTCACGGAGAATGTACCAGAATACAAATAGGACTTGTTGATGTACTAAAATTCTTTGGCAGATGAAGTTTTGATTATAGAGGATGATGACATTTTGCATTAAGTTGTACTTTCTCTAAAGCTTGTTTCTGTAGAATGGGAGTTATTGATCATTTTCCAATCCTTTTTATGCCCCTTAATTATGCATGCATGTAATTTAATGACAAGTGGATTTATATGAAAGCCATTCTTGATTTGTAGAATGTCGCCTGCTTAAAGTAATATGAAATTAATTGGGTAATTTCTTATTACAAGTGTTCCCTACCATTACAGTAAGCAATTCACATGGGTCATAAGACTTGGTAACGGTTTCTTAATGATTATGAATCCTTAAAAAAGCCGACAAGCCCAGACTCATAATACTATATACTATTTAATATATATATATATATATATATATACATGCTTTCTTACCTAATTTCTATCCTAGATCTATAATTGGATGAAGAAACTCATTGCTAGTTATCTTTCCTAGTTGATCAGGTGTTGTCATTTACAACTGTTGCTGGGGATCTGACTGAGACCGTAATGATTTCTGGTAATTGAATATCTGATTCCTGC
>NC_021165.2:16284254-16314550 GCF_000331145.2 Cicer arietinum
TCCTGCTGGTTCTCGGGTATGAGGTGCTGATATAATCCAATCTGGAATGACAATCATTAACGTCTTCCTTTACAATGCCAGCTTTTTTTGTTTTCTGCTACAAATCTTTCTACTTAATTTAACCACCCTTTTCCATCTGCTTACATCATCTGTGGAGTCGATACTTTCTTGTGCCTCATCTTTTAGTTTAAGACTAGATCTTAATGAATCAATGGTAGAAAGTAGAAAACAAATAGTAGAAGTGGCACCATAAATCACATAGAGAACCCAGAAAGTTCTAAGAGGCATACTTTCTGTGCTCTTAGAGTTCAAATTGTAGGGGCAGTCACCTGTGGGATTCAACCATATATCTTCTAATTTCTTCAATTCTCCCTGCTGTAAGAGCTGCAAAATAGCTTTAGAAACATCTTTGACCAAGGGAGAGCCTTGTTTGGATCATGTGTCATGAAATTGTCAAGTAATTAAGGCAGATTAAATAGGCAAAGAATACAAAGATATTGCAACATGCAAAACTGAGTTTTTGACACGTAAGTACGCAGTTTTCGACAAATTTCAATAAGCTATCTAGGAAAACTTACAAAATAACTTTTAGGTTATATGAAAATAATTTTACCATATTTTCTCGTAGTCTATAAAAATAGCATGTACAAAGCGCTTATATAACAAGTGTTTGCTCTCTAAGTGCTTAATTAAGCTGTTAAAAGGGCCAGTCAAACATAGAAAACAATTAGTTAGATAGATACTCATATGCTGTAGTTGTAGAAAATTCTATTGTCACGTACAAATCCAAGTCCTCCAAATCTGGTGGTAGGTGTAGAGGCATAGTACCCCTTGCAGTATTTACTGATGTAAATTTTCACATAAGGGAGTTCTAGAAAAGCAGCAGCAATTGAGTTGTTTTTGAATTTAGTGTCATAATTATCTTCATTACTAATGTTTATGATGTTCTGTGGCTTGAATTTTTCAACTTTCTCTAGGTATGTCCTAACAAATGAATCTCCATCACTCAATGTCAGCCACTCAATGTCTCTGACATTTGCTTGCAGTTGTTGAACTGTGAGCATTGAAGAAAGACTTGCAGTGTAGCTTGAATTAAGAATCAAAACTAGAAAGAGCCATGATACCGTCTCTACACGAGATAAATTGTTATGCATTTTCTCCCCTGCAATATGAAATCATTGGCAGCTGTTTATAACTCTAAAAAATCAATGTTAGTTGAAGTATAAGATGGAGACTCACTATGAGCAAAGAACAGTGTGGAGAAAGTAAACCAAATAGAAGTGCTAATTTGGCTTTTTCCAATTGCCATGAAACTCTTTGATTGGGTCCCCTCTCCAGGTACCACACTATTAACATTGTATAAATCAAGATGGCCCAAGTTAACATCCACATTGGCCAGTTGAAGGGCTTCGTAAACATCAATGGTGATTCTTGTGACTTTTCTGTAACTATCATTGACAACCCTGATTCTGCATATGGTACAGTAAAATCTACATATTGCAATCTTTCTGCTGGTATCGTCATGTCACCAATAACACTTTCATAAGTCTTCGTCATTGTTTAACTACAACCATAGAAGTATCATGGTCAGTAAGGCAAAAGAAAAAGAAAAAACGAATAAAATTCAAAACTATGATATTCTATATTTTCATGTTTTATTACTATGCTAGTATATGAAACATTAGTATATATCCATATGATCATGGAGTATTTTAAACCAAGAACTAGCTTGTATAAAATTTTCAAAGGTACTTGTAGGAAACAACACGTTTAAATGATCTTGCAATAATCATGAGTAATGTGACTTCATAATTTATAGATCTAAATCAATTTTAGAAGCTTTATCAATTAGTGAAGTAAGTCTTGCACATACACAAACTTGTTTATACCATTGGATTAATAAGTCCCACCATTAGATCAAATGAGGTCTAATGAGATTTATTGATCTAATGGTGGAAAATAAATTTGTGCATAGTGTAGTACTATCATATTTGTGCACATTATAGAAAGCTTTTGATTTTTGCTTATGGAACCTTTTATGACATGAAAAACAGTTTGACGTTCTTTTATATTTTGAATATAAAATAGTTTTTAGATAAGTACTTATATTATAAGCTTTTAATTAAGTTGTTTTCCTTATAAATACTATTTTTATGAATTAGAAACTAAATACATGCTTGAGTTGCAAAACTTCTCTAAGCTAAAATCTAATCCAAACTGGTCCCAAAAAGGCATGAAAGTTGTAATTTATTTCTTAGACTAACGAATTTGTCAAAAATTACTCTATACATAATTAAAATTAATAACAAATTTGTCTTAGATGACATAATTTCATTAATAAATTTGCCATCGAAAAAATGACATTGACGTGAGATTAACGTATATAAGTCACATACAATACCACATCAAAATATCTAACGACAAAGTCAACAAACAATATGAAAGTTGTGTTTCGGTGATCGCCATAGTCACCCATCGCTATCCTCTATCCTCGTACTCCTATAAACGCCAAAGTAGGATTTAGCTTCACTTGCTCATACATTTGGAAAAAGCAAATGGCACTATCAAGGAATATTTGAAGATGAGTTCCAATGGGCCTCAAAATCCTACAGTTATTACGCGTTGCTATCTATACAATTAGTGAATGTTAATAACTTAGTCCTTAGATTAGTTTTCTTGGATTTAAATTTGAAACTTCTTTCTTATAATTCATTTGGTGTTATTTAGTTCACCAACCAAACTATTTAACAAGATTGTTAAATCTTTCTATTGAAACTGATTCTAAGGCCTATTAAATTTGATATTTTCGTCACATTAGTATATCGTATTCATAATATGATGAATTTGGATTGAAAATTCACCCTTAAAAAAAAACATTGATTGACTATTTGATTATAGTATCACCATGCGACTAACTCGATTTGGAGTATCCACGTACAGAGTTGTAGTAGTTAATTTTTTATGATGTAATTGGGGTCTCCATGACTTTTGTCTTAGTTTTGTTTTTTTTATGCGGCTTTTAGCCCTTCATTTTTTTAAGAAGCTTTTAACTCTTCGTTAATATAAAAATAAAGTAATATCTAATTATAAATTAATATCACTATTTTATACTATCAATATATACAAATTTTGTTTTTGACTTCATCAATATATAAATTTAAATCTCTCACTTGGTCACTTTACATCTACAACATGCAATTGAGGATTTGAGGCTCTCCTCCCTAACAAAATATATTTTGTTAGTTGAGGCTGATATTGAACTTTACCTACAATATCGAGTACTACTTTTAAAAGAATTGATTATTTCAATTTTTAAGATAATATAATTACATTTTTTAATTGTATCTACTTTTTTCTAAATCCAAAATTAAACATTACTACTATATAATTCAATTAATTTTAGTCATTTATCTTTTTATTTAATATTCTTTTTAATGGTTTATCTTTTATAAATATTATATTTTAATTTTAATTATAATAACAACAAAAATTATATCGTATCACTAAAATATCTTCTAACAATTGTTCATATGTATCTGATATAATATTATTTCAAAAAATATTTATTTAATTTAATAATAAACGTGTATAATTTCGTAAATTTTTTATATTATAGTATATATAAATTAAATAGTAGATAGACGCATAATTGTTTCTTTAATTTATTTTATTAAATTTTTGAATAGTAATGATGAATTAATTACTAACTAAAAGATCGGGGCATTGAGCACAAATAATTTGGATGCATTTATGATAGCCAAACAGATCTTTGATTAGCTTGTAGTCTAGAAACTAGAGAGGAAAAAAAACATAATTGATGGATGGTGGGTTGGTGTGGTGATACATGATTTCAATTCTTAAAACAATAACAACATCGTTAATTCCCACAAAAACATCTATCTCCAAATTCAAATTCAAATTCATGGATTCTTCTTTCAACGCCACCATGGGAGGATCTCATCAGAGGCTTCTGTCCTTGGCACAACACCTTCGCCTCTACAAGCCACCACCTTTCCCTGAAGATATTTTGGAGAAGAGCTTTGAAGAGAATGGCGGCAAAGTTGTTTCCCAATTGGGGTTTCCTGAATCAGCCACCACAATTCAAAACCCAGATAAATTTAGACCTAACAAAGCTGCTGTTTTGATTTGTCTCTTTGAAGGTGATGCTGGGGAATTCAGGGTCATTCTCACTAAGCGATCTTCCAAGCTTTCTACTCATTCGGGTCAGTTCAGTTACTTACTCATTTCAAATGTACTTGAATTTTCTATCAATGGAGTTTCAAATTCATCTTTTCTTTTCATTTTTAGATCTTACTACTCTGTTTTCCAAAATACATTAGTGGTATTAATTAAAGGTATGTTTGAAAATAATAAATAAATACACAAAGTAATTTGAAAGTGAGCTTATATTTAAGGACACATTGTTTTCCCAAAAGGTGCTGGCCATTCACTAAGCTCTTTGAATTAACTTATTTGGGCTTATCATGTTTGAGAGAGTTTAGGAAAACGGATTATGAGGAATCCGTAAACCAAGTTTTTAGCTTATCTCCATAACTCTTTAGGATAGTTGATGCAAATAGCTTAAATTGACTTTATTTTATATTTTGTTATAGAAACACCTTATGCATAAGTTCTTATATGAAAAGTGTTTATGTTGCTATAAGTGCTTAATTGAGCTGTTTATCCACACCGGACAGGAATGAGCTAAGGGTTGTGGTGTGTGTTTTATGCAGGTGAAGTGGCATTGCCTGGTGGGAAAGAGGAGGAAGGGGATAAGGATGACGGTGACACTGCAAAAAGAGAGGCACGGGAGGAAATTGGGTTGGATCCAGAACTAGTCGATGTTGTTACTGTTCTTGAACCATTCTTGTCTAAGGTAACTGTTCAGTTTAACTCTTCACTACCTGAACTGAAGTTATTGTTAGTATTTATAATATCCATGGAAATTGTTAATGTGTAATCGAGTATTTTCCACTTTGTATAATTAGGAGTATTGCTGTAAGTTTTGCACACTTATATGTCTGTGATGGTTGGTTGGTTCATGAAATACCTCTGTGCTGGAAAATGTTGAAATACTTCTGTGATGGTTGGTTCATGATTTATGAGATTCTGTGCTGTGGGAGGAATAAGTGGAAAGTAGACAATGTGTGCTCTCAATCTGAGAAGGTTGGAGATGGAGGGTTATAATTTATGAAATGATAATTTGATAGAACATACTGAAATTAAAAAAAAACATCATTCTTAAATATTACCTGTGAATTACTTGTAAATTTTAAATAAACTCAAATTCACTGTCCACAAAAATGAAGTGCAGCTGAGGTACTGAGGAATGAGGATATTGTTGATAAACCTTATTGTGATTGTTGTCTTGGATACGTATTTTCTCATCAACTGTACATGTCTCTATAAAGTAATGATGTGGCCATCGGGAAATGTATTTGGTTTGAACTAAAGAATAACTAGTTATAAATTATTAACAAAGGGTATGTATTTGATTCTTTAGGTCAAATCCATTCCCCAATGGCCAATGGCCACCGCATTACTTTATACAGATGTACAGTTTATGAGACAATTTGCATCCAAAACAACGATCACACCTTTTTGTTTGTCTATTTCTCATTTTCTCTGCATACAACTATGATCATTTCAAAAGGATATTGTTAATAACATTGTAACATACTTCTCATTTCTCTGCATACAACATTGATAATTTGATTCATTTCAAAAGTTGGTCTACTGTCACTAGTTAAAAATTTGTATCAATGGCAATGATGTTTACATTCCATGGTGTTGGATAGTTTGCACACCTTTTTGTACGTCTATTTCTCATCTGCTTCAGATTGAACGTTCACCTATCATTGTTTCTTTTATAGCACCTCCTAAGAGTAGTTCCTGTCATCGGCATACTTCACGATAAGAAAGCGTTCAAACCTGTTCTGAATCCTGCAGAAGTGGAATCATTATTTGACGCGCCTTTGGAAATGTTTCTCAAGGTGCATGCTTAATATTATTTTTATCTCGTGTCATCTTTTTTCATATTCATCTTCAAGTTGTCTGATGTCATTGCTTTACTTAGGATGAAAATCGGAGCCAAGAGGAGAGAGAGTGGATGGGAGAGAAGTATTTGATACATTTCTTTGACTATGACGTCGAGCATAAAAAATATCTCATATGGGGATTGACGGCTGGCATTTTGATTAGGGCTGCATCAATTGTGTACCAACGGCCGCCAGCTTTCGTAGAGCAGAATCCCAAATTCAAGGTTCCACAGGCTGTAAGCAAGGATAGTTCAATGACTTGAGTTCAATACCTATTGTATCATATTGTCATCAATATATGTTCTTTTCTTCATTCTACAATAATATTATTTGTCACAAATATAGTGTTCTAGAATATTAAACAGGTTTTCATATTCACTAAAAGAAAGGAAAAGGGTACTGTCCAAGTGTCCAGCACTTGGAATTCATATTCCTGCACACCTTATGTTTGAATATCTAATGATATGTAGAATCAAATTCGAATGATATGGGAAACTCCAGACTAATTTTGGGATTTTTTATAATGTAAAGGTTTCATTCCATTATTTGGAAGTGGATGAAATGATAAGGAGATGATACAAAATGAATTTGGATTATTTGGCGATTTGTTATTTAAGTTATTGATGTCTTTCTGTCTTTAAGGATTTTATTTTGTTAAGGAAATTTATATTTTATTAAGTTCATGTATATGATTTTGATTTGTTAAGAATTTTTGGTATCTTTTAGTGATAACCTCTCTTGAGTGTCTTATGTAATTTAGACTTTTGATTGCCATCCTAACAAAGCAAGCATACATTACCGCAACTGCTAAGTTGGTGTTGGAATGTCTAGACTTCAATACAGTAGTTATTTTGCAAGTTTTGAGTTGAATAGATTTGTCTCTCCAATACTTCACCATCATATATGAAGTTGTCGAATTTTTGGTGAAACTTAGTGTGTAGTAACTAATAGAAACGTGCTAAGGATGCATTAGTCGAACTCTATGCGAGTGTTAGGATACATGTTTGTCGCATGTTTCTCGCGCCCTGAGGGACCTTGGACGTGAAAATTCTTAAGCCACAAATAGTAGCTTGTGGATGGCCAATCATTCGACCAAATTAGTATTGGGGAACAAAATTGAGGTGTTGGAGGCACAACCAATTAGATGCGTGTAAAAATAATTTCATTCAAAATACTTTAAGACAATATTAACACTTAACAAAATGCAAACTGCCTTTGCAAAATTAAAGAGTGAACCAAGTTTACTGTTGATTGTCTGGTACTTTTCTAAGGCCTCTCAAGCTCGTGTTTTTCCCCACGAATCTTCATTTTGGTTTTGAAGTACCTGTCTTACACTGACCGGCTACAGATACTGAACAAACTACAGCAAAACCCTGACATGGTGTCAGCATAAAAGGCATGGAATTTCATAATCTTGCTCACGTTCAAACACAATGAAATCCCAATGAAAAGGTGAAATGTATACCATGGCAATATGTTGGATAAACACTGGAGCAGACCCACAATGTTATACAGGATCAACTGAAGACCTCATAAAATTTCTCCATGACAAGTAAACCCGAGTCTATAGACTCCAATGGATCCTTTCGAAGACGGTGTCTCAAGCAGTTAGGAATGACAATAGCGATATCCTCTGCACTTACTTTGTCTCTTCCCTTGAGGGCCGCAAGAGCTTTTGCAGCTCTATTCGTTACGATGTCTCCTCTTAATCCATCCACATTCAACTCTGCACAAACCTTGGAGATTTTTACCTTAAGTTCACGATCCATTGAAACAGAAGAAAGAAAACTCCTTGCTGCGGTAATTTGTTGCTGGAGCTTTGCCTGCTCAGCTTTGTAAGAATCTCGAAACTCCCTTGGATTTTTGTCGAAACGACCTCTCTCCTCCACAATCTTCACCCTTAGCTCAGCATCCCTCACAGTCCCCACTTGAGCATGCATTCCAAACCTATCCAGCAACTGCGGCCTGAGTTCTCCTTCTTCAGGATTTCCCGAACCAATTAGGATGAACCGAGCAGGATGTGCAATAGAAATACCTTCTCTTTCCACTGTATTCCAACCTGATGCTGCAGAATCTAATAAGACATCAACTAAGTGATCGTCCAAGAGATTAACTTCATCCACATATAGAATTCCTCTATTCGCTTTAGCCAGTAGGCCAGGTTCAAATGCTTTCACACCCTCAGTTAGGGCTTTTTCAATATCAATTGTTCCACAAACTCTATCTTCTGTTGCTCCCAATGGTAAATCCACCATGTTAATTTTGGAAAAGACAACCTCAAGTTGCTCTCCTTTTAAAACACGCTCTCTCACTTCAATACCCATGAATTCTGGATCTTCTGGATCTGAATTATATGGGTCACCGGAAACAACCTTGATTTTGGGAAGCAAATCGACCAATGATCTAACGGTTGTAGATTTCCCTGTTCCTCTATCTCCCATGATCATTACACCTCCAATTTTCGGATCAATCACATTTAGGAGGAGGCAAAGCTTCATCTCATCTTGTCCAACTATGGCAGAAAACGGATACACTGGCCTTTGGCTTTCTTTAGAAGCAATCCTCTGAGCCTGAATATGCTAAGTTTACAGATTTGTGGTGTTACCAAAACAGAAAGAAAAAAAATACAGAAACTGCAAATCAAGGGTAAGAATGAAATGAGCAAAAATGGCAATGTAAAACACTGACAAGGTTTAAACTTTAAACTTTCAAGGTATTAGACTAAAACATATTCTCCATTTGACATATCATCACTATCAAATTCCACACTAGTTGTGTAAGTTGAATATAGACTTAGATACAAAAACCCTATGTCTATACATAATTATGTCTTCAATCTGTACTTTTGCTAAAATCAATAACAGCTGTTCAATGACCTAGAAAACATAATCTGACAACAAAATTTGAACATATCTTACCTACCTGTTCAGTAGAGTTAATTTCAGTGGCAACACACAAAATTGAAAACTGAGAGCTTCCTTTAACGCCGTGAAATTCAATTCCACCACAAAATTTGCGCCCAAATACTTGCCCTGCAAAGCTACAACCATTCAATATTGCTGACAATTACAGTGCCAGAAACACCCATCTTTCAATTTCCATTTAAAACTCCCCGAGACAAAAAAGTTCATAGCTTTGACCCAAGTAATTACCAGATATGAAATGGGTTGGAAAAGGAGAAAATAAAGGTGAACTTGCTAAAACGATTTACCTTTGGTTAGGGAGAGAGAATGAATGGAAGGAGAAGAACGACGTCGTGAAGACAAGACCGCAATTGAAGAAGTGCCCAACGTGGACGCCATAACTTGTTTGCAGCTTCTTTCTTGTGTTGTGTGTTTTTCTTCACTTTCACACAATCACTCACAGAAGCTGGGCATGTGACCACGAGCATAAGGCAGATCATATTAAAAAGTGCACACAATAGTTATTTTGCTAATTACTAATGTGTTTTTTACTTTTATAAATCTAAAATACAATTAATATTTTTTTTAATTTAAAATCAATTTTGATTTTTTTTTTAAATGGCATTCGTTATAAAATAGGTAAAGTATTTCACTCGTATATAAATAACTTACTAGATAGTAATATATTCAATGAACAAATACTATTTCAATATTTTTTTTAGTTGATGTTATTGTGAAAAATTCTTTGTTGGTGACCATTTTTGTTGTCTTTAGAATGGAGTATTTTTTATCTCAATGTCTTCAAAGTGCCATTGATAAGTTATATAAAATTAATCAATTGAAGTTTATTATATAAAATTACAATTATAGGTATAAAATAAATAATAGTATAATTTTTGCAAGTGGATCCGCAGATATTGTATCTGACATATTACAAATTATAATTTTATTTCTGTTAGTGTCATTCGAGAGAAATAAAAGTAAATTATTTGGTAAGTCTTTAGTAAAAAAAAAAAAATATATATATATATATATATATATATATATATATATATATATATATCTTTATCTATAAGTATATATATATATAAAAACTTCAATCTGTACTTTTGCTAAAATCAATAACAGCTGTTCAATGACCTAGAAAACATAATCTGACAACAAAATTTGAACATATCTTACCTACCTGTTCAGTAGAGTTAATTTCAGTGGCAACACACAAAATTGAAAACTGAGAGCTTCCTTTAACGCCGTGAAATTCAATTCCACCACAAAATTTGCGCCCAAATACTTGCCCTGCAAAGCTACAACCATTCAATATTGCTGACAATTACAGTGCCAGAAACACCCATCTTTCAATTTCCATTTAAAACTCCCCGAGACAAAAAAGTTCATAGCTTTGACCCAAGTAATTACCAGATATGAAATGGGTTGGAAAAGGAGAAAATAAAGGTGAACTTGCTAAAACGATTTACCTTTGGTTAGGGAGAGAGAATGAATGGAAGGAGAAGAACGACGTCGTGAAGACAAGACCGCAATTGAAGAAGTGCCCAACGTGGACGCCATAACTTGTTTGCAGCTTCTTTCTTGTGTTGTGTGTTTTTCTTCACTTTCACACAATCACTCACAGAAGCTGGGCATGTGACCACGAGCATAAGGCAGATCATATTAAAAAGTGCACACAATAGTTATTTTGCTAATTACTAATGTGTTTTTTACTTTTATAAATCTAAAATACAATTAATATTTTTTTTAATTTAAAATCAATTTTGATTTTTTTTTTAAATGGCATTCGTTATAAAATAGGTAAAGTATTTCACTCGTATATAAATAACTTACTAGATAGTAATATATTCAATGAACAAATACTATTTCAATATTTTTTTTAGTTGATGTTATTGTGAAAAATTCTTTGTTGGTGACCATTTTTGTTGTCTTTAGAATGGAGTATTTTTTATCTCAATGTCTTCAAAGTGCCATTGATAAGTTATATAAAATTAATCAATTGAAGTTTATTATATAAAATTACAATTATAGGTATAAAATAAATAATAGTATAATTTTTGCAAGTGGATCCGCAGATATTGTATCTGACATATTACAAATTATAATTTTATTTCTGTTAGTGTCATTCGAGAGAAATAAAAGTAAATTATTTGGTAAGTCTTTAGTAAAAAAAAAAAAATATATATATATATATATATATATATATATATATATATATATATAACTTCATCTATAAGGATATATATATATAACTAACAAAATGAAGCAGGTGATGCGTTTATTGCTGGGTATCACAGTGCAAATAACCTTCGCAATTACGACGGTTTAAAATTTATCGTGTTGAAGAAATATCCTAGACTGAGTACTTGTATTTACATTTATGAAGGGTCACATATTAATGGTTGGAGACTAGAAAGAAAAACCAGAAAATGGTAAATGGGTCAGCATAAGTCACAACTTCAGCTAAACCAAAATCGATTAATCATCAATATTTTCCAACAGGCTTATAAACACAGGGATCCATACAGATGCTTCGTACAAAACTCAAAAGGCAAGCTATGAAGATTCTAGCAGCCAAACGTGCGTCCTCAATAATTAGGTTTTTGAACTACAATATTTTTGAGTTTTTGCCAAACTGAATGTATAAATGAGTTGTTTTTATCATTTATTATCTTTTTATGTTGTCATCAGAAGATATACTAGGCCTTTCAGGTATTCAACAATCTCCGATCCACCAAGCTTTGAACTTCCATATACTCTATCAACAAACGTGATTGGAACCTGTACATATGTGAAACTAAGGTAAGCTACAAAGTGAAAAATGAACAGGCTGATAAGCTTGAACAAGGTAATTACATTAAGAACTCCAAGCCATCTATTCGACAATTATTTGAGAAGGAAAGTAAAATGTAGCAAACACAATAAAAATAAAAGCTAAACTGCTAAAAACATTTAAAAAGCATAACTAACAAGCATTCAATTCTTCTCCTAAACATATATATATGAAGATTTAGAGAATCATATTTTGTCTAATCATCAAATGCTTCAAAATTTCTCAGTAACCAACAGACATGTATGTTTGTGCTCACGGATGAGCAGATAAAATAATTTCAAAACGAGAAAGATAGAACAATAGAAAGGAATCAGGGCAATCCTGGAATAATTTAAATGTTTAGCAATTATCATTTCAGACAGTTTGTAAAGCACAGGACAGCATGAGTATGACTGTCATTCAAATTGGCAATGTTCAAATGCATCTTTCCAATTAATTGTATGTCATACAAAACAGCTTATTGAAGTAATTTGAAAACGTGGTGAGATAGCAAAGCCATAACTACAGCTTAGATTGAATATATGGAACAGAAAGTCTGCATGGATATTACATGCGGATTGCCTTCTAAAAAAACTCATGCTGATTGCCTCAACAAAGCACATAGATATCATCAATTATAATTGAATCAGGCAATTTCATGGTCAACCGTCATGGGATTAAGGTGTATATGCAATGGTGAAACATTTCTAGAATCCACCAGCAAGCATCTTTAAGCTGCAGCCAATTATAACTTTTACAGTATTAAAAAATGATGCTCCTTGATTCAATTTATAAGTTTTATGAATAAAGGTACAAGTTTTAAATCAAACATTGAAAATTACGCAAGATATATCAAGATATATGTATAAATGTGGAAAGCACATATTCATCAATGCTAGTTACACATCTAATCATGATCTATGAGGTCAACATAACAACCAGATTAATATAAAGAGTAAACATCGTGAATCAAGCAACTGCACCTCTTCAATACGGTACCCTTTTCTCGATGCTCGTACTATCATCTCCATTTGAAAGACATATCCCTTGCTAACACAGCAACTAATGATATCTTCAAGCGCTGATTTCCTATATAGTCTACAAAGAACAACAATACATCAATCTCAAACCAGTTAATAGGGAAGCAAGCAAAAACACTCGCCAAACTGTTCAATATCCCTTATCAAGCTCTATACCTAAAAGACCCTGTCAAATCTGAGACACCAGGCCATAAAAGTGTTTGTGCAAGAACATTTGCTCCCCTGCTTGTTAGTTTACGCATAAGATTCCATCCATGCACACCGCCGCCTTTAACATAACGAGTCCCTGTAACTATATCAGCACTAGTTTCCAACTGCTTTCTGGAAAACAAAAGGGAAGAATTGAATTGTGGGCTGTGGCAGGAAACTAGAAAACAAAAAAGACATTATTAAAAGCTTTCCTTACCTAATGAAGCCTGGCAAATATTTTGGCTGCAGAAGAACTAAACAGATTAGAAAAAGAAGAACCATAAAAAATAATTAAATGCAGTTTTGGACTCTACTTTGTCTCATTTGCGATTTTGGCCCCTTACTTCTAATTCCATGATTTTAGTCCCCCGTTTATTAAAAAGACCGACTTTTTCTCCACCTATATATTTTGAGGTTGGATTTTCTTGATTTGACAAGTGAGATACTTATGTGGCAACTCATTTGGTGACGTGGCACTATCTAGGTGAATCCTTAACAAATGATTTTCATTTCATCAAAATAAACATTAACTTATATCACAAAGGCAACCAAATTTGTTGTAAAACACTGTTTAAGGTAGATTCTCACTTAATAACTAATTCCCATGTCATCGACTCAGTTGTCCCGCAAGTATCTCACTTATCAAATCATCAAAAATCAACCCCAAATGCATAGATCGGGAAAATGTCAGGCATATTGAGAATTGAGAAACCAAATTCATGGATTTAAAAATGGGGGACCAAAACCATAAACAAAGCAAAATAGAGAGACCAAAATTACATTTAACCTAAAAATCTAAAAAAAAAGTTCATCCAAATCTTCTTAATTTTTTACTCCTTTTCAAATTCAATCACTCTTCATAACAGCAACCTAGTGTCTACATCATGCAAAGTTGTGAACATAATAACTTACATGATGTGATAAATCAGCATCCATAATAACAACAAAATTTCCAGATGCATGCTTCATGCCATGAATGTAAGCCGTTCCTGCAAATTAATCGCATCAAAGGCCAATTTATCAAATATCATTTAGTAAAAGTATCAGGTAGTACATACCTAAACCCATCTTCCTAGGTCTGGCTCTTAACAGCTGTAATAACCACAAGAATAAGCATGGTTACTCCCAAAAAATAGAATAGATCACAATTCACGAATTACTAATCATTTATATATTAAATTACATTTTTAAATGTCACTGCTTACAATTTTATCTTCTCCATAAACCTGCTGCAGTTGTTTTACAACATCTTGAGTGCCATCAGGACTCCCATCGTCCACAATAATAACTTCAAAATCAACATCCCTAAAATTGATAGAAAGGAGTTTTCATAATATAAGATGGCTCTATCTATAGGCTTATACATAATATCTAAACTGACATAGATGAAAATGAAGAAAAAAAGAAAGATCGGAGAGAGAGATTGAGAAATTACCGAAGGTGCTTGAATATAAGGTAGATAATGAGGCTTATGTTGAGTCGCTCATTATATGTGGGAACAATTATACTGTATTTGTTTTTCTGCTTCTGCTGCGCATCCATTCTGATCTAATCTTTACTAGGAACAGCTTCCACCGGCGGAGGCTAACGAGTAACGATGGCTTAAAGCGGAACAAGAGGGCAAAACCACTGTTTGCTCCCAAAAACATTTTTATTTTTACCCAAAGGTTCAAACAGTTATAATTAATTTTTGTATCTCAAAAAAATCATTATTTTTTTGTAGTTATTAAAAAAATATTGATTTATATGTATTAACAAAGTAAAGTTTTTTATGCATGCAATTTAATAAAATCACACAGATGCAAATATTTATAAGGATAATAATATTTTAGGAAGTCTACCCAAAAAATATATTAGAAGGTAACATAAAAATGTTGCATCATGATCTTATTCGATTTAATAAATGTGGTTTTTTTTTCTATTAAAAAATTAATATTATCGGTCCATATTTCAAAAACAATTTTATTCATAAAATTATAATAAATGAATTTTTTATTTTATTTGAAAAATGAAGAAGATCACAACTCGTATTTAATCATTTAAAATTATATTAAATTATAACTATTTTGAATTGGTCTAAGGTTCAATCCGTCTTAATTAATACGCATCGACCCATAGTGGTACTCAAAGAACCGTTATAAAAGTTAGGAGCGGATTTATGAGCGGACAAAATGTATAAATCATGACAAATATTCCATTGAACATTAACATTCTTGTCCTCGACGAATTCATCCCACGCAGGATAAACATAATTGTTTTGACTTAGCAACAAACACATTTTCTATTCCAACCTCTCACTCTCCTTAAGCAACCATTTACTTGAGCACAAGAGTGTTTGAAGGTATCACTTTATTATAAGAATAGAGAATCGATCGTGATTTAAGTCTGAATCAATAATCATTTAATGTATTTAGATTTAAAGAGATTGAAATTCCACCGATAAGAGTTAAGTGAAGTCGGTGAAATATCAAGTTAAAGTAGGTTGGGATGGTTTGAATTTCAATTTTTTTTAGAACCTTTTACTTATCTAAAAATTTAACACAATGCAAATAAGGTGATTTATGTAGTTGAAATAAGTTCTACTAGGACCAATGATACGAGGCATACCTTAATACTTTCCAAAACTTAGCAATTTGCATATGTGATAAACAAACTCAAGGCATATCCTAGATCATTAGCACATCCTTCATCATACTCAACAAGAAATTAGTGATACTATAGGGGTCAATAATTTTTCTCATAGCCGAAGAAAAGGAAATGAGTAGATCTTTTAACGCATTTTTTTAAATTTCACCGTGTATGTATGTTTTTATTTATTAATATAAAAAATTTATAAATTGATATTATTACATATTTTTATATTTATATTTCTATATAATTTTTATCGTTTAAAATATTTTATCAATAAAATATTTTTCAACTTATATTTTATATTCTATTATATTTCAACTTTTTTATTGAGTTTACTAAAAGTCAAATAAATGAAATTATTAAATTTTGGATTGAACTTGTGACTACGTCAATTGCAAAAATCTATACAATTGAATCGGAGAGATTCTTCAAAATTAAAGAAAACTTCAAAGTTTAAAATGTTCATAGAAGTATTTATATTGCCCCACTAATAATATGTAATCATTGATAATAAAATTTAAACTCAATTTCTTGTGAGATTTATTGTGAATCCTTGTCATTTGGACCAATCCTACTCTTCTAATGTTTTTCTATGGCTTGCCATTTATATTGCTCTAATAAAGCAAGTATTCAGTGAATTAAAAATGAAAAATTGAGGAAAAAATTTTAATAGGATAATCTTTGGTAAACCTCACTCACCCGTAATCGTTTTGCCTCGTTTTCTCTTCTGTTATTACCCGCCTTTACGAAGTGCGGACTTAGAAGCCGTTACTATTTAAAGCTAATTCGAAAACTGCAGAATGCTTACTTCTATTGTTTCCTCTTCAAGCTCTCAGAGCTTTCCCGTTCCCTATCTCGCGTCTCTCTTCTCATCACAACCGCATCAAAACCCTATCTCCGTCGATCGTCTCTCCCAATCGGTTGTTGAAATTGCAAATCTCTGCCATCTCCATAAACTCAAGAGCATACAATATCCGATTCCGCCGAGTCCACTACGTTTCATAGATCGGTAACTCACGCATTTCTTTCTTTTTGTTCGGAATATATCTCTTTGCGAATTTCAACACTTCGTGTGTGTGTTGTGTTGCCGCTTTTTATTTGCTAGATATCAATTTAGTTAAATTTGCGATCTACGAAGTTAAACTAATGCCGATTGCTGCAACATTTATAGACACGAATTTTCTTGATTTATGATCAGTTTCTGTTTATCTTTGAAGAACTATGAAATTGTGCGATTTGCTTAACTTTTAAGTTTTTATCACCGTACATCTCCTATTGCTGGATTTGGCGTCTCTGCAAATCAATTCGTTTGCACTTGGACTTCTGAATCTGAATTTTTCATGGATTGTCATTGTTGGTTCTTTGTTTGGTATTATATTGTGATTTTTCTGTAATATGTTTTGATCTACTTAACGTTCTCTGATTTATATTCATCATCTGATAGTAGAAGACAATGCTATTTTTTTTTCTTTCTTTTCATAATACATAATTAGGTTAGTTTTTCCTTGCTGCTACTAGCCTAGGGAGTTATACTGTTTATACTTCACTTTCTAGTACGATTATACTTTGAAGTATGTAAAACATTTAAGAACTTTTCCTTTCACGTGTTATATCTTACTGGTTGAATTACAATTTATGATTTATTGGCGAACACATTTTTGATTTAGGCATATACACATGGTTCATATGCAAACTTCATCAATTCTATGTTCTAAATGTTCTCAATAGGATATTGTATATTATAAATCTCCCTATGTTGGAAATATCTTTTATAGTATATCGTATGCTATAAGCTTCCATATTCTATTATTCTGATTAGTTATTAGTGATTCATATTTTCTTGTCTTATTTCAGTAGATATTTGACATAATATTTTGTCATCAGAATGACTCTGAGACTTGTCTTGTTGTTTGACATATACACATGGATGTTTTTTTTCTTTCATTTTTACCCTCTCCTAAAATATCTATGATACTTAATGATCAATACACTTTTTGCTGGTGGATAGGTTTATAGGTAGAAACTTTTATTCCCTAATTTTTTATTTATTTTGGACAATACAGCTTTATCATACCTGAGGTGCGAATCTTGAAAATTTTCAACCTCAAGGAATGGCAGAACAACGCAAGGAATCCTTACCTGCAGATTCTAAAGAGAAAAATAAATCGCTAGGTTTTTCTCTATATTGATTTTTACTTTTATTATGCAGCGAGTATCACTTGTAGAGTCTTCCATTTTTCCTTTAACATTTCAATGTTTGTAAAGAAAAAAATATTTCTTACATTCCTTTAGGGATATCATCTATTATGCTGTTTCTTTATCGTAAGGGTTGACATGAGATTCTTAGATATCTCTGTGCCTTCTTGTAAATTTGTGAGATTGCATTCTCATTTACATTGGAAAAAGTACACATACACTGTGTTTCATTGTTTGGTGGTTGATTGAAAACAACAACGATGACGTCACAATAAGCATCACTTTTTCTTTTCCTTTGGATTTTTTAATTTAAGCAGATGATGAGTTCGGGAAGGAATTTCTTGGCTCCTGGAAAACCATGTCAATGGCAGATGATGATGCCATGGATTTCAGCTTTGACACTGTTTTTAAAAGCAAGAAAAAGACATTCGACTTTGACAAACTGTAAGCACTCCTAAAGTTAGTTTCAATTATTCAAAGTCAAATATGGATAGCAAGGACTCAGTTATTGGTTTCATTCTGAAATCTCTGTTTTAAAATGTTTTAGGTTGACAGATTCCATGGTCAGTATTGTAGATGAATTCAGTGTGCATTATTTTGATTTTTTTTTGCAGATTTACAGTGATTTTGAATATTTCAATAAAAAAATATTTCATTAAACGAACAGATTATCTGGGTATACATATATGCTTATACAATGTATTTTCCAGTTTGTAGTTTCTTACCAGTTGTTACAAATGATCTTTTGTAGGGACATGGATTTTAATCTAGACACTGAGTTTGGCAAAATACCATCATTTAAGCTGGACATGCCAGACCTTGATTTTGCATGCCCCCCAAAAAAGTCTTACCAATCTACGGACAAAAAGGGAGAAGCTTCTTGTGCTAAATCAGGGAAACAAGATGGGTTTGATTTCAACTTTGATTTTAATGATAAATGGGGGTAATTTGTCAAGGCAGCTTAATGCACAGATATGTTATTTTTGAGTTCTGCAGCATCATTTTGAGTGATTTGGAGGTATACGCATATTCTCATATTATCACTCCTTTTATTGGTGTAGGTTGGATAGCTTCAATCTTGATTCAACCTTACTAAAAGTAGATACTAGTAATGACGACTGTAACCAGAGGAAGAAAGGAATTATCACAGAAGGCAATGATAGTGAAGGTGCTAAAAATCCTAAAATGAATGATGATGATGAAGGGGTTAGTGCATCTGAGGATAATATGACTACGAAACCTCGAGCATCAGAGAGGCTGGAAACATTGAAGACTGAAACTTCAGTTGGTAACCTAGGGAATCTAGTTTCCAGACAGGATGATTCTGTTTCCAAATTTTCATCCTCAGAGAACCTTGACATATCGATTAAGAATCAGAATTCTGATATAAGTAAAATAACAAGTATGACAGAAATGGATCAAGAAAAAGACTTATCTAAGAAGACAAAGTCAACAGAATCAAAATCTGAGCAGATTATCAATATGGTAACTTCCCAGTCTGTAGGTCAAAGTGATTCAGAGCAAGATATTATCTCAGAACAGCATACGAAGGTTTCTTTATCCGATACAAGAGTGATTAATGTTGCAGGAGATAAACAAGAAGTTAATGATAAGGCAACACATGTAGATTCTGATGTTGTAGACTTACAGTTGGAGCATTCATCCCCACCTCTAACCACTGAATCAGATGCTACTGTTAGAGAAGTTATTAATCTAGGCAGCAGAGCTACTGATGACCCTCAACCAGAAAAGAGTAATTTAAGTTATGAACACATTACCAAAATTGATGCCTTGAAGAAGAGTTCATGTGACAATAGCAGAAGAGAACAGAAAAGATCAGCTCTGGAGTGTCATTTGGCTACAGCAAGCAGGTCCAATTGTCACTATCCTTTTTATCATCACGTCTTTGTAAGTTTATTTTTATTATTAGCTGAGTTGCTGAAACTCTGATTCTGCAAGGTGGCGAGGACATAATGGTTATCTTTTTAACAGGTTTTTACTGTTTTTCACAATTTTCATTCATTTAATGCAGTAACCCCATAGTTGATAAAATCACATTGATAAAAGATAAAGAACTCCAAGTTAAGCATTCAAACATATTCAGTATGCCAGATAACAAAAGGTCTTTAAAGCATCCTTCTTCAACAACAGCTGGGACTAAGAGTATCTCCATAACCCAAGCACGGTTTGTTATGATGCTTGCTGTAACAAATGTATTTGTTGAGCTTTCAATTGTAGAATGTTTTATATATTTTTACTCAACAGGGATAGCTTCAAATCAAATGACACAAAATTTGGAAGCAAAACGGTAAGCGATTCACTCCCAGGTTCCAGCAAAGTAACTAGGGATACACCAGCATTGCTTGGCAGCAAAGATGATCATAAAAATTTAAATACCAGGTTACATATATTGTCCTGGATTTCGGTTATACGAAAGTTTCTTACTTTATAAACACTTCTTTTCCAACTGCTAAGATGATATTTTTGTGTAAAAGAAAGGCCATGTTTCTATAAACTAGCATGTCAACAAAACATGTTAAAATTTTGAGGTAAGGTTGCTGCTGCTAAGCACTGACTTTTGTAACTCAAGTTAGTAGAAGAACTAAAAATCATACCAGAGTCCAGATAATATTTTGATATGTCTTTGTGTGGTTGGCTCTGCTAACCTGCAGCATTATAAAATCATATTGGTGGTATTTGCCTATGCTATTATTAAAACTAGATGAAAATCCATGTGTCGCATGAGTTGGCAAATATAATTGGTTTAAACATTGTTTAATTACAAAACACGTTCTAATTTTTACATAATACACATCATATGTCTTCAAAATATAATGATTGAATTTTAATATAGCTCACCTTACAACCAGAACATGACAACCTTTTCCCAACATTCTCTCAATGCCTTGTTCTCAATCTTTTGGTCATTAGTTTGGTTCTTGTTTGTGCATTTTTTGCCATTAATGTCTTTTCCATAATTTTACAAAAAGATGGGGGGAAAAGACAATGAGAAAAAAGAAATAAAAATATCTGTGATAGGGTATGAAAAGAGGTTACAAGTAAGAAATATGAATAAGAAAACAAATTGATGCATAATAAATAATAAATACAGCTAAGTTAGCTATTATTAAGATGATTGAACATGTAAGTAACTATTTTGTGATTAAGAAGGTGATAAGATGACATAAATTCGAAGTCAAAAAGAAAAGAAAAAAAATCCTTGCTACTGGAAAAGAACCACCGATTGTGATCTTTATCATCTATATAACCTACTGAAAGTATGATAGGTTGTACACCATTACGATAATGGCTAGCAACATAAGGAAGATGTGCCCCTCATTGTCTGCATCATATCCTATCCTCCCAAGTATGTCCCTCAAAACATTGCAGTTCCATTTTACCACCATGATAGTATGTCACATTATATATAACCAATAAAATGTGAGTTTCAATTAAATGATGTTGACAATGCAAAGAGGCTAAATGTTCGATGTCATGGATTGATTGAGAGAAATTAATTGAACGGGAAGTTTAAAATTGGAGATTTAGTTCATGGAAGAATTTGAAAATGGTGCATCTTTAGACATATTTGGATATCATTCCCCGCAGTCTCCTGTTTATGTGGTTTATAATTTTTTATTTTTTGGAATTTTCTTTACCAATACGATCAAAATAATTTAAACATGTTTATTTGATATTGTGAACTTTTTTAAATATATCTTTCTAGGGTCTTCACCATGATCACTGATTGAATTTCTCATGAAAGTTTAACATTGCCTAATTTTTGTCAAACTTATGTTCTTTCCTTCTGTGGCTCAATTTCTAATTTAATTCTTTGTGAATTTTTCAGTTCTCAAGTTAATCTTTGCAGCTTAACAGAGAAGACAGCTATAGTTACTACCCAAATATCTGTAAATTCTCAAGCTGAAGCTTCAGGCAAGGAGTCCTTTCAGAAATCAAAGATCACGTCCATAGAAGGAAATAAAATTTCTTCTTTTAAAGCTTGCAAGATCACACCTGCCTTTTCTAGCTTAAAGACTTCAAGGTCTGTATTGAGTTAGTTACACTTTGTAAACTCTTGTGGGGATTTTGATTGACTTCTTTTGTTACCTCAGGAACATTGGAACTAACTCAGTTTTAGTAACGTCTTTACACCAAAATGGGGCCAACTCATTGGCTAGTTCTAAGCAAAGACAGGAGATACAGACTATTACAGCATCAAAGAATGATCATCTGACTGACAGTGGTGACAATCAAAAGACTTCAACCCCATTTTTGAAGAGGAAAAGTATTCAGGTTTGACAGGACTTTTTCCTTTTGTACAATTGAAGGAAGAAATGATCACTGAATGATTTGATACCTACAAGAACCTATGCCTTTTCTCCCTTTTCTTCTCCCCAAATGTCATATCTGCAACCGGCTTCATTTAATGTCTCCTATTGTATACTTTTGGTGCATAAATATTCCTCTTGGCCCACAATAAACTGCATATCTTGAATTAATATTTTTGTTTTTTCCATGAAAGAAAAAAATAGAGACGAATAAATAAGAACATTGTAGAGCTATCCTAAAGAATTTCTTAGAACACCTATAACACTCAAATTTTCAGGTTTCTGGAGCAGATTTAACATCCTTGAGGTCCCTAAAGCGCCTATCTCAGTCTCCAAGTAGCAGGTCCTGCAGAACAAATTGATTATATTACCTTTTTTTTTTTTGCATAGACTGTCTGGTCTTTATTTTTTGTGGACAATTAACATAGTTCTTAACAACTCCAGAAATGCTGAATCTAAAGAATCATCAGAAAAAGTTGTTGAACAGGTACATTAACAAATGGTGGGCACTATTTTATCTGTTGTCTTATATTTTGATGATGATAGATAAATGGAAGGAGACTTGGGGATGCTTGTGACAGTTGTTAATACTAGTTTCTTTTTTGTCATATATATTAGTTGAATTCACTTTTATATGAAAATCAGGTAGAGAGAAAGCCCAACAACTTCCTCTACTATCATTCAACCTATGGACTTGAAAGTCCATCAGAGATTAAAGTAATAGAAATGGAAATACCTGATTCTGTACTCATGGAAGATAATAGTAGTGTTGAAAAGGCTGAAGCATATACGAAGGAACTTGAAAATGTGAGTGATCTAAACTTTTTTGTCATCTATAGAATAGATCATAAGTTTTATTGTTAAAAATTATTCAATTTACTGGATTATCAATTTCTCATGAAAAACACAAGGATATGCTTGGTGGCTAGGATAAGGAAGATAAGATATGATGAGTTATTCTATCTTATTATGACCTAGTATTTGTTGTGACAAAAAGATATGATAATTTTATCCTGTTAGCAAGGGAGAGTATTCGTGTGGAGGGGTGAGTTGATTGGAAATGAATATCATATGATAGAGACTTTCCCCCTTCTCATGAAGATGTTGTTTATTTTAATCACTATCACTATATAAGACAAATTTCATGAGTATCATAAAATTCAGACCAGTGTGTAAAAAAAAATGGCTTTTGTTTCTCCTGAATAATATAACTTTTAGGGTGTAGTATCTCACATTTTAGAATTTGAGAGGATGCATCATGTAATTTAGACAAATGTCTGTGTTGGAATGAGGTTGATCAAGTAGCATGCAAGGAAGGATACTTGTATCTTCTTTTAGAATACAAATTTTAGTTCCTTAGCTCACAGTACATGTGTTTTAACTGTTTGTGCAAGCAAACCAAACTATTTCCTCGCTTAATGATGTGATAACTTTATACACTTGCAAGTTGCATTGATTTTAAATTTGAGTTTTTTCAATAATATTTGATGGTAATAACGGGTCTTTTCCATCCATGCATCCATTATAATAAAAAGAAAAAGAAAACTGCACCTCGTGGATTTTTTTAGATGTGATTTCTTGCAGATTTGTAACATGCTAAAAAAAAGGCACGAAGAAGCAAAAGAGTTATTAGTGCGAATTATTGTCAACGACAATAACTTGCTGATGCTTAATCATCCCGTTTATGAAGAAAAAATATCCTTCCATTCTTCTTTTTGGTTATACCCCCCCATTCTATTTATAGATATTAAAGCTGGTTATTTCCTTAACATTTTTTAACATTCGAAAGGTTCAGAAGTTTGCTTCTCAATTGATGTCTAAGGGGATTCAAACTTGATCAGCAATAAATTGTTGCAATCGAAGGTATGTATGTAGCCTATTCTGCACTGTAACATTTGTTATATTTTAGTCACCATTTGAATTTAAGGACCGAGTACATTCATATCAAATTTGTATGGTTATGCCTCCAGTGGTGTCTGGACTTGAAAAATAATTTCTATTTCCTTAGGATGATTGTCAGAAATTTGTCATCTCTTTAGTCTATTAAGGTTCGAAGTTTGTACGAAGTCTATTGTGATACATCCACAAGTCCAATTGGGCGCAGTTGCGATATTTGTGTTGATGGAGTTAAATAACTTTTTAGCAATGTACCCAAAAAAAAGCTTTTCATCCAAAGCCTAGGCAAGAGTTCCTTCGAAGTGCTACCTTGAAGAGAAAAAGGTTTTGCAATTGATTTTGCATGTTCCATAGTCAGACATTTGATCTTGAGAATCAATGATAAAAGTTGAACTCTATTGCACGGTGAGTAGCCAAACTAAAAGAAAAAGAATGCTAAAATAAGTTCCGTTGATACCATTTATTAGTTATAATTCATGATAATCATGTAAAATCTATGCTTATTCTTCCTTAGACAAGGTCAATCTTACTATAGGAAAGGGAGCAAGACTCTTGGAATTTCCTTCTGATAAAACAGATCGTTGCTACAATTTGTTGATTGTGAAATAATTTGATACAGCAAAATTTCCAACCTACAGAGTCCCGTGAAACAGAGCGAGTCATCTGTTGGCTGTTCATATATCCATCATATTCACGTTCTGAGTTATTAGCAAGTAAACTTTTGGTGCTATTACTGTGATGACAATTTCAATAATGGTGTCTTCTGTTGTGTTTTCAGCAAGGCCTTCTGTTGTCTATGTCCCTTTCTTAGCTAAGCAACATTGTGCTGAATTTCATCCATTCAAAATCAGATGTTTCTTCTAGTCACACAAAGTCCCTTTTTCTGTTATTTTTGTTACTCATTCATATCATAAACTAGATGCTGACCTACCCAATGCATGGGTTATTAGACAAAAATAATTCCATTTGTTAAGTATAAATGGAATTTAATATGATCAACTGCACTGGGGGTGTAAGAAAGATACGCTTATGGCCACTAAAGCCAGTCAAATGTGCAATCTTCAATGTGTAGCAAGAATATATAATTGGATGAAACAGAATTCAATTAATTTAGTAGAGGCCTATATATGCATCCATGCAATATACAGATTTGTAGTAACTATAAGCCTAGCTACCATTTATGCATCAATCATTTCACATTTTTATTGCATAAAGAGAGATTAAGTTGCTTCACATGATCCACTCGCTGACTTTTTTGTTTTAAACTAATAGAGTTAAAACAGTAGAAATGAAAGTTTGAAAATAGTTATTAGTTATAGAGTTGTGTTAAGAGAAAGGATCTTCTTCTTCCTTTTCTATTCTTCTATGTGTTGTTCACCATTGTTAACACAAGAAACCTATTTTACTTTATAGGCAAACCTTTTTTAATTAAGAAACCTTTTGTAAATCTGGTGTACTTATTGAATACCGTATTCCTTCTTCCATTTCTGGTCTAGAAGAAGAAAAATGAATCACCAAGGAGTAAAATAGCATGTATGCATCTTAGTTATAGCTCCACACAAGCACAACCAAAAATGCATAATCTGAACGGTTAAGTAACCAACTATGCATGTTATTAACTCCAAAACAAGTTTGACAACTGGTCATCATAGATGGGACTCTTCAAAGCTCAGAAGGAAGGAAAACACAAGTGAGAAATGGGAATACTCAGTCAGACTAGACTTTTTATTATTATATTTTTCACATACGACACAGCAACACACTCATTAGGTAACATATTATATTAGCACTAGGGAGGTGAATGATGTGGTTCAGGATCGATTACAAACAATTTTTGGCTCTACACATAAATCCTATAAATCCAAGATGTATCTTTTTAACATATGCACAAACAGAGACATATTTATATTTAACGAATACTAAGGACAATAAAATCTTTTGGCAATTAGTTGGAAGTGCTCAGTAGGATACAAAAACAAATTGCGCGATATACTCAGAAAAATGTTTTGATGTCCTTGGACTTCCACTCGGATCTCTATAACAAAATATTATGAATAACCATGATGCTTATATATATATATGTTGCCTTCTTTGCTTGAATATAGCAAGATATCTAGCATTCTTCGAAATCTTGAAAGAGGGAAAATGGCAAGACTAAGTTTCTGTTTCTGTACTTTGCTCCTGTTGCTTTCATTCTCTGTGTCCGAGACTCGGCCACTTAGGAACCGTGATCCATTTTCTTTTCATTTCCCTGCTACCTCTGATCTCTTCCTTGGTACTGTCAAGCACTACCTTTATCCAGGATCAAAAGGCAGAAGCCTAGCAAAGATAGATAACATATTGAACACAAGTGCTAAGGTCTCTTACAGCATTAACTTCAGAAAGAGCAATGCAACAAGAAACCAGTACTATCAAACCCTTCGAGTGAGTCCAGGAGGCCCAGATGCACACCATCACTTCAATGTAACTGCTACTGGAGGACATGGGAGGAGATAGATCAACTGTGTGCATGAGATAGTGTTTTATAATGAATGAAATAACTAAGATCCTTTCATAAAGATGATAGGATCATGTTGTGAGAATGAAAACACACAAAAAGAAAAACTATCGAATAAAACGACGTTGTTTGACACTTGAGCATGGCATGCGATTCCAGTAAAAAGGTCGAAGGAAAATTTTGTTAAACCTTCTAAGTTTGTAATGAATCTTTTGATCCTAATAAATAAGAGTATTTCCCTTTTTTGTGAATTTGTGGTTACATCGTCAGCGACAATGATTAAGTAAATTATCTAACCTTTTAGACAAACTATTATGGAGACAATTGATAATATTTTACATTAAGATTTTGGTCATAGCAAATCAAGTAATTTCTTTTTCTTTGCCATAAGTTAATAATAGTGAGGAAATATTAAAAGGTTTATCAATGTAAATAACCATCTACACTATCCAATGTGTTTCAGGATGGTCTGGAGTTACAATTTTTAGTGTAAATCGGGTGTTCTTCTAGAGCTGGATAGAATTGAATGGGCGGCAAAACTGTTGCTGCATTTTTAGAACTAGATTCGAACTAATGACTTTTAATTAAGCTAAACGAGGTCAAAAGTATCTTATCCAAGCATTACTGGGTTGAATTTTACTATTAGAAAAAATATATATGAATATGCATTCGATGCAAATCCATTAATGCTTCAAGTCCTTGCCGTTTCTACTGGTTTGGATACGCATGCCTCTGTTAGTTTGCATTTTTTATTACCTCTGTTTTTTAATCTTGCTGTTCATACTGTTGTATATGGGTGAATTATTAGTAGCTAGCTTAATTACTTTGGCCACATGGAACTTCCTGGTACATGAGTATTGCAACTTAAAGCAGTACTTGTGCTATTGTAATATTGCTCCTTGTTCCATTAATTCAAATTTGTCTTTAACAAACGATACTTTTAAGAGAAATAACTTTTAATATGATATGTTCAGTCAAAAACAAAAACTTTGATTATGATATGTATTTATGTTATTAGTTTGATCATCACGAGGAAGGCAGATATATACCTTTTGACCAATTGATTTCACATTTTTTTTTGGATTTCCTGGTTAAGACTTTTTAGATCTACTTTTTTATTATTAGATACTAAAGTTTATGAGATTTACCTAGTGGGTCTTATTAAATTGGAAATAAAATCCTCATGAATTGTTGAGACCCATATAAATTTTAATGAAGTGGTTTGTTGTTATCATTGTTTAAATTCCATTTCCATTTATTTGAGATATAAAACTTTGATACGAAAAAATATTGTATAAATGTAAGACCTTGTTTTTGAAAAGTTATAACATTTGTTTTAAACGGAAAAATTTTATTTTTGTTTTAATATATATATATAAAAGAATAAGATCGATTGTCGTTATGATAAATTTTAATTATGACACTTTTAATAATTTTTAACGCATCCTTGTATTAGAAGATTTATTATTGGATCGAAAGATATTATCTTATAAATCATCCATATAAAATTTTATTTAAATTTAAACTTATTTGTTATATCTTTGCTATAATTTAAAATTAAATTCTTATAAACTTTTATTAAATAAAATAATTTTAATATATCTCATTAATATAATCAATAATTTTAAATTATTATCAAATTTTATAGATATAACAATTTTCAATCTAACAATTAATTTTGTAATATGAATATATTTAAAAATTAGGTTTAATTGCATTTTTGGTCTCCCTATTTTAGCTGAATCACAAAAATAGTCCATCCATTTTATTTCTCTCCATTTTTGGTCCCCAAACATAATTTTGGTCCAAAACTTGATGAAGTTTTATTTTTTTTAAGTCACACCACACCATTTATAATCATAGATTTCAAGTACAATTGTTGCACCACGAGATCTTGAGGTATGGTGTGACTTAAATAAACTCAAAAGAAAAATGAAACTTCATCAAATATTGGACTAAAATTATGTTTGAAGGACCAAATAAAACGAGAAGACTACTTTTGCGTTAGAATAGATAATATAATTAAGCCTAAACATTATTGGAGGTGTCAATTTATTATAGCCCAGTATATATAATAAAAGGAAAGTGATGCAAAGACACGGTATATATCAATCAGCCATGATACCCTAGGATTGGGAATCTTTGAAGAAATAAAAAAATAATAATTTTAAGTGGGGAATATACTTTATGGAGCATTTCAATATTAAAATATGGACGGTATCAACTTAATCGAAAGGTCGACCGTGTGACTGCGAGTGGCCGCACAAAAATTTGGACATTTAATGGATGGATATAGGCAAGTTATAACATGGATTATGATTTACTATCAATTAATTTTAAAAAATATTTAAAATTTTAACCTACCTAGTAGATATACACATTAAAAATTGTCTTTATTTTTATATTTGAGACAATTCATAATTTAAATAATATTAATTTGATAAATATATATATATATATATATATATTATATTGTATATTGTATCGACATCAATATCACTGTCTTGTTCATAAAATCAATTAAAGTTATAAAATATTATTGCTAAAAATTATTATCTACCGTGATTAAAGTTTTTAATAATTTTTACCTATTCATCAAAGATTAACTACTTATAAAGGTGTTCAAGAAAAAAAACTCATCGGATATACATATTACTAAACTGTACCTGAAAAAAATAGATATGGAAGTTAGTCAATGACGATAACGTTGAGTGTGTTGAGAAAGATAAAAGGCACACTAATGCCAGTTAAGCAGAGGATAGTGAGGATAAGATAAATAATATAATAGGAATTAATTATGTTCTTTTACCAAAGTGGTTTTTCTCTCTTTTGTATAAAAAAATGGATTTTCTCTTGAAATTAATGATATAATTAACCTCTTGCAATAGCACCCAATTGAAGATACAGTTCTTAACAATTGCATGCATGGCTCAAATCAACAAATTAGTTGGATTCATCTACTGAACAATGATAGAGATGTATGCCTCCGAAGCCAGTAGTACTAGCTAGCTAGTGTGTTCTGTAACTACGAATTTAATTTGAAGATATTACATTGTACTCCCAAATTTATTGTTGGAAAAAACAAGAGATGATTAGCGATAATTATCTCAATAATGCAAAATATTTTCCTCTCACGTGTGCACATAAATGATCAAACAGAAAATACAATTCCACAGAGCAAAAATAATTGACAGAAAATTAAATATGAGACAAACGCAAATTTTAACGTGGAAAACTTCCCTCAAATTGAGAGACTAAAAATCATGGGACCTAGTCCAGTAAAACTTCCACTATAATAATTAATGGGTACACCAGAGTCTTCCTAATAACAATAGGGAACATCAATCAACAATAATAACCTTATAACAACCTTCCACTTCCACTAAAGTGGGTATGCCAAAGTTACACTCAGAGAAGATAAAACTACTCAAACTGTATATTAAAATAACAAACTCAGTGGTAGAAATAACATACTAAATTTGTAGATCAAACGGAGCAAGTTTGCTACACACCTGTTACCACCACCGGAACCAAACCCTTATTTCTCTTCTCTGGCAGCCATTCTCTTTGGTTCTTCAAATTCTTAGGATTTCTAAATCCCTTTTATTTCCTTCATGTGGGCCTAACCCAATAATACCTTCTTTTTTTTCTTTTTTTTTTCAATAATAATAATACTAATAATAATAATAATAATAATAATAATAATAATAATAATAATAATAATAATAATAATAATAATAATAATAATAATAATAAT
>NC_021165.2:16314926-16316452 GCF_000331145.2 Cicer arietinum
ATAATAATAATAATAATAATAATAATAATAATAATAATAATAATAATAATAATAATAATAATAAAACTAGTGGGTTCCACTTGAGGAGTGAACCCATCCAACAAATCTCCCCCTCACGACTCAAGTGGGAAGGTACTGCTCAACCATGTCAGTTTTCTTTCTACAGCATATCATCTTCGACACAGGCAAGATCTTCGTCATCATATCTGAACCATTCTCATCAGTATGAATCTTCTCAATTAAAAATGATTTCATTTCCAGTGCATCTCGTATCCAATGATACCGCACTTCAATATGCTTCGACTTTGCATGAAAAGTCGGATTTTTGCTGAGATGGATCGCACTCTGACTGTCACAGAATAACACAAACTTGTCTTGCTTGAGGCCTAACTCATGTAGGAATTTCTTCATCCACAAGAGTTCTTTGGAAGCTTCAGTTGCTGCAATGTACTCAGCTTCAGTAGTGGACAAAGCAACACACTTTTGTAGTCTTGATTGCCAAGACACAGCTCCCCCTGCAAAAGTCATCATATAACCAGAAGTAGATTTTCTAGAATCAAGATCACCTGCCATATCTGCATCTGTGTAGCCATCCAACACAGGTTCATCACCTCCATAGCATAAACACACTTTGGAAGTGCCTCTGAGGTATTTGAGAATCCACTTCACTGCTTGCGAATGATCTTTACCAGGGTTAGAGAGAAATCGACTAACAACTCCAACTGCATGAGCAATATCTGGCCTTGTGCATACCATAGCATACATCAAACTACCAACTGCGGATGCATAAGGAACCTTCTTCATCTCTTCTTTGTCTTTCTCACTTGTAGGACATTTATCAGAATTCAATTTAAAATGAGTAGCAAGTGGAGTACTAACAGGTTTGCAATTGCTCATGTTAAACCTCTCTAACACCTTCTCAATATAATTGTGTTGAGACAACCACAATTTATTATTCTTCCTATCACGAGTAATTCTCATACCCAAAATTTGTTTTGCAGGACCTAAGTCTTTCATTGCAAAAGACTTGTTCAAATCTTTCTTTAAAGATTGAATCTTCTTAGTGTCATGACCAACAATCAACATGTCATCCACATATAATAAGAGAATAATATAATCACCACCAAAGAATTTCTTGATAAACACACAATGGTCAGAAGTAGTTTTACTATACCCATGTTTCTCCATGAAAGAATCAAATTTCTTGTACCATTGTCGAGGTGCTTGCTTGAGTCCATACAAACTTTTCTTTAATTTGCACACAAGATGTTATTTACCTTTGACTTTCAAACCATATGGTTTCTCCATATAGATCTCTTCCTCCAAATCACCGTGAAGGAATGCAGTTTTCACATCAAGTTGTTCAACTTCTAGGTTCAAACTAGCTGCTAACCCAAGCACAACTCGGATAGAGGACATCTTCACCACAGGTGAAAAAATTTCATCAAAGGCAATACCTTTTCTTTGATTAAAACCTTTCACAACCAATCTTGCTTTGTATCTTGGTTGAGAACTATTCTCTTCTG
>NC_021165.2:16316803-16317918 GCF_000331145.2 Cicer arietinum
TTTTCTTTATCAACATTTGTAATAGCTTCTTGATAATACTCTAGCTCTCCACTATCAGTGATCATCACATACTCATGTGGAGGATATCTTTGAGAAGGTTGACGTTCTCTAGTAGATCTTCTCAACTCAAACTCGACTGGTGGCTCAACTTGAACCTGCTCATCATGGTTTGGCACATGATCATCAGTTACATTCTCATCATCTACCTGTATATCTCCCCCATCAACAAAGGTCTCTGCAGGGGGCTTAGGCGCAACATTTTCAATGTAACTTCTGGAATTTGGTTTCTGTTTTTCAGTTTTATCAAAATCTTCAATAGTCTAGTCTTCAAGAAATATCACATCTCGACTTCTGATAATTTTCTTGTCAACCGGATCCCACAATCTATAACCAAATTCTTCATCACCATAACCGACGAATATACACTGTTTGGATTTACTATCAAGCTTGGACCTCTCATCTCTTGGAACGTGAACAAAACATCTGCAACCAAAAACTCTCAAATGAAGGTAAGAGACATCTTTCCCTGTCCACACTCTATTTGGAACATCACCATCAAGTGGAATAGAAGGAGAAAGATTGATCAAATCCACTGCAGTTTTCATTGCTTCGCCCCAAAAGGATTTCGATAATTTTGCATGAGAGAGCATACATCTGATTATGTCATTAATCGTACGATTCATTCTCTCTGCAACACCATTATGTTGAGGTGTCTTTGGAACTGTTTTCTCAAACCTGATTCCATGTTCTCTACAATACTCTTCAAATGGACCTCTGTATTCGCCACTGTTATCTGATTGAACACATTTCAATTTCCTTCTCTTTTCTCTTTCAACACTTGCATGAAAATGCTTGAAGACTTCAAATACCTGGTCTTTAGATTTCAAAGGAAATGCCCACATTTTTCTAGAGTGGTCGTCAATAAAAGTAACAAAATATGATGCACCACCAAGAGATTTAATATCCATCATACAAACATCAGTATGAACTAAATCAAGAATATTTTGCCTCCTATGAGGACCAGTATTATGAAAAGAAACTCTATGTTGTTTTCCAGCAAAACAATGAGTGCAAGTTTTTAGAGACGTACCTTTCACAAGAAGAAAGTTTTTCTT
>NC_021165.2:16318376-16349750 GCF_000331145.2 Cicer arietinum
ATTATTAACAGATGCAACTGTTGTTGTATCTTTATCATTTTTCTTCTCTTTGTCTTCATCTATTTCCTTTGATTGATCTCTCTTAAGGAACCTGCAATTTCTTTTTATGTGACCCGATTTGCCACAATGATAGCATATCACTTCTTTTCTAGTCCTCGACTTGCTTCTTGACTTGTTACGACTTTCAGAGTTGTCGCGTCTATGGAAGTTTCTAAATTGACTTATCCCCCGTGACTCTGTAACTAGTGCTTCTGACTTTGAGGAAGAACCAATTAAACCACGTTCCTTTCTTCGAGCTTCTTCATTCAACATGCTCTCTTTAACTGTTGACATTTTCAACTTTCCACTTGGAGTTGAATTGGTCAACGTCACAACAAGGACTTCCCAATTATCAGGCAAGGAACTCAACAATAACAACGCTTGCAACTCATCATCTAATTTAATTTCTGCAGTTGTCAACTGATTCACTGTATTCTGAAAAATACTCATATGCTCTGCCATTGAATCCCCATCTTTGTATTTCATATTCACCAGCTTCCAAATCAAGAATGCTTTATTTTGCACATTTTTTCGTTCATACAACTCTTTTAATTTTTCTCACATCTTGTTAGCATCTATTTCAGTTTCAACATGTGGATACACACCAAGATCCAACCATTGTCTGATCAACGTCACTGCCTTTCTATTCATCTTCTTTCAGTCAGCGTCAGATTTATCTGCGGGTTTAGCAGTGTCACCCTCAATATGATCATACAAATCTTTATTGTATAACATGTCTTCCATGAGAGTCTTCCAAAGTGTATAATTAGAAGAGTTGAGTTTAATCATATTGGGACCTTTATTTTCCTCCTCCATTTAAATGCACAAATAAAATAACCGAGCTCTAGATACCAATTTGTTAAGAAAAACCAGAGATAATTAGCGATAATTATCTCAATAATGCGAAATATTTTTCCCCCACCTGTGCAGATAAATAGCCAAACAGAAAATACAATTCCACAGAGCAAAAATAATTGGCAGAAAGTTAAATATGAGACAAACGCAAATTTTAACGTGGAAAACTTCCCTCAAATTGAGAGAATAAAAACCACGGGACCTAGTCCAGTAAAACTTCCACTATAATAATTAATGGGTACACCAGAGTCTTCCTAATAACAATAAGGAACATTAATCAACAATAACAACCTTATAACAACTCCCACTTCCACTAAAGTGGGTATGCCAAAGTTACTCTCAGAGAAGATAAAACTACTGTATATTAAAATAACAAACTCGGTGGTAGAAATAACATACTAAATTTGTAGATCAAACGGAGCAAGTTTGCTACACACCTGTTACCACCACCGGAACCAAACCCTTATTTTTTTCTTCTCTAGCAGTCGTTCTCTTTCGTTATTCAAATTCTTAAGATTTCTAAATCCCTTTTATTTTCTTCACGTGGGCATAGCCCAATAATATCTTTTTTCTTTCTTTCTTTTATTTCAATAATAATAATACTAATAATAATACTAATACTAATAAAACTAGTGGGTTCCACTTGGGGAGTGAACCCACCCAACATTTATATTTTTATTTCTATATTTTAAAAATAAATTCAATTTTATCTTTTTTTATTAGAAAAAGTAAATTTAATGTTTTTTTTATATATTTGTATTTCGAAAAATCTAGTTTATGTTTTTTGTACATGTTTATATTTCGAAAAACATTAAAAAATTCAAAATCTAAACTTTAAATTTTCTAACACGTATGTATTTCCATTTTTTTTTTTAAGAACACATTTGTATTTAAAGTTTTTCTATACATAAATATGTTATCGAAAATTTAAAATAAATTAATTTTGGTGCACAAAGTTCAAATTTTCTAAAACACATTTGTATAATAGAAAATTTAAAAAAAGTTTTTCAAAAACTCAAGTTGAATTTAATGGTTACAAAAATTATTTTTTAAATAAAAAAACTAAAATATGTATTTTGCATAAAATATGGTGTAGGAGTATAAATATGAGGTATAGAATATAATTTTCATTTAATATATATATAATGTTATAGTATAAATTTTTCACAATTGTTAAATTATTAATAATATTTAATTTTTACCATAATTGAGTTTTTTATTTATATATTCTTTTTTTTTCAAATATACCAAATTGTCACACTTTGAAAAAATAATATCAAATTGTCCTACTTTTTGGCACTAATAAATCATCGCATGTCCACTCAGCGACTTCCTGAAGGCTTTTCTTTTTTCAATTCAACAGAAGGTCGCATCCCCATGATGCGACCATGTATTAGGTGTCAAAAAAAAATTTTCCACGTTTTTTGCAATTACAAAATCATTTATTTAATAAAACAAAAATAAATCATATTAATAAAAAATTTAATTAAATTGAACAAATAAATTACATTAAATTAAAGAAAAAATACCATATATTGAACAAAAAATACATCAAATTCAAATTTTATTATTATTTTTATTTATTAGATTAAAAAAAATAGGAAGAAGTTGTTATATTATAACACCTCATTTGTTTTGGCACATCTAATATAACAACTTCTTCCTATTTTTTTTTAATCTAATAAATAAAAATAATAATAAAATTTGAATTTGATGTATTTTGTTCAATGTGTGGTATTTTTTTCTTTAATTTAATGTAATTTATTTGTTCAATTTAATTAACTTTTTTATTAATATAATTTATTTTATTATTATTATTAATATAATTTTATTTTATTTTTGTTTTATTAAATAAATGATTTTGTAATTGCAAAAAATATGAAGAAAAAAAAAATTGTACACCTAATACATGGTCGCATCATGGGGATGCGACTTTCAATTGAATTGAAAAAAGAAAAGCCTTTAAAAAGTCGTTGAGTGGACATACGATTAACTATTAGTGTCAAAAAGTATGACAATTTAGTATTATTTTTTTGAAAGTGTGACAATTTGATATATTTAAAAAAAAAAAAGATATACAAATAAAAAATTAAAACCCATCTTTATCGTATAAGCATATGTTAAGGACAGGAACAAAATTGTCGGTCTCTTATACAATGCCGCCTAACATTAACAAATATTGCAACTGCAGGCACTTGCAAAATATAGATTAGTTAGCTTGTTATTCCAGCTTATTTTTTATAATTATTTATTGCAACCAGGCCATGAGTCTCCAGTGATGTTACTAGCTTAATTAGAAGTGTGATAATGAAAGAATTTTAAAATTTAGGATGGGATATAGTTCAATTTAAGATATCTATAATTCTATTGGCATTTGTCATGGAGGAGTTTTTGGCATAATTAATGGCTCATGGACAAAAAGAAAGGTAAAAGAGAGAACTCTCTAAATGCTCAAGAAAACTTGTTATTAATTGATTCTCAAAACATTTGATGAGCTCTATTTATACTATTCTTAGTCTAATAGGAGCTTTACAAAATAGAAAATGACATTTAATGCAAATAATTAACCGGTAAATGTTAACCTATGACTCAAAGAATACTTTAAAGTACCATAGGGGAATTTTGTTAGCGATACTCTAATTAATTACAAGAAAAATCTAAATGATATGAATACTTTAGTTCATATGACTAGAAAAATGTAAGAAAAATCTAAATGATATGTGAATACTTTAGTTCATATGACTAGAAAAATGTAGAGATATTATTGTTGTCTTAGTTGTTATGTTTTTATTTAACAGTATTTTGAAAGTTTTATAATATTTTTAATTTCTTGAAAGTTCGATCATATTCTCTATCATTTTTTATCATTCTCCTCAGGTTGGAGACTAGTACTCGAGTCAATATTTTTGTCGTCATGACGAAAGGTCCATAATACTAATTAAATCATTATATAGTCGAGTATGAGGTAGTCTCAAGAAACTTTCAGACAGTATAAAAACTTAAGAATTCGACAAGCAATTTTCAATTTTCTTTGGAATGGTAGATTCTTCATTCGATTGAAGCAATTGAACTAAGCTCATGGTTTGGACTTTTTCTACTATCACCTTGAATGGTTTATTTGCAACTAAAGATACTAGTAAGTTGGACATTACAAATCAAATGAGAATCACAAATTTAAATTCAAAGTGAGGGGGAATTTGAAAAATTATTTTTCTTCGTGAAAACGAAAACAAAGAAAAGAAAGAAAAAAATGGAAAAGTTAGATCATCTCTTTAAAGAAGATTATCATTATGAAAAACATGGTTAAATCCAAGAAAATGAACAATAAAATCAGAGAAAAAATAATTTTTGAATTGATAGTATAAAAAATATTAATACAATGTGTATGATGCACTTTATATAATAGTCATAAGATAACTAATATAACCTACTAACAACTAATTATAATTAACTAATAACTACTTTAAACAATATAAAACCCTAAAAAATTCAAAACTATCTCTAACAACTATATTACACAAATGTTGCCCATTTGAGCATTATTTTGGATTTAATATATGTAATATGTATGGAAAACATCTTGTTAAGGGAGACAAGTCCATTTCACTTATTTTAATGTTTAATGTGTGAGGATTATGAATTTAAATTATCTATCTTTTGACAATAAAAAATAGAATGATTTTAGACAGAGTTTTGATAGAATAAAATAAAACATTATTTAAAGTAGAGATCGAGATAATAACCAAATAAAGAGAAAAATAGATAAATGAAAGTTAAAGAATCTAGTTTCTCTAATTCAATTGAAATAGGTGATTAATCGATAGGCTTCTAAATACTAATGTTGTAAACAGAGCTAGCAAAATGTGAAAACCAATAGGAAACCCCCAATATTCTCCACAGTTTTGTAAAGATCTAGTAGCACTCAAATCTCCACAGAAAAAAACACTAATATCTTGATGGTAATTACACGTGTGGACAATTAATTACCTAAACATGATACTACTACAAGCAAACGAACGTGATTCCATCACCATCCAAGCACTCTTGAAATCAATAAATAAATTACATAAGCTAATATCTAAGACTCAATTTGGTTCTTGTAAAAATAAACCCAAATTTTGAACATGTGGAAGTTTTGTATCCAATAAAATCCTTTTTCATCCATAATGGAATTCTTTATCACAATCTGCAGCTGGCTGGCGTTGGTTGATCGCAAAGGATAACTACCAAATCACTTTACCTCATCATTAACTACATTCAACTAACATATAAGTTTGCAAGCAAATTAATTTTCCGACATTAATTACTAAATTCTGATACCTTTATAAATATTTTTCGTCGAATTAATTTTTATATAAATATCACTACATAATTTAAAATTATCTCCTTAATTTTTATATAAATCTCACTATATTATTATTATTACTTTTTTGTTGTTGTTGTTGCTTTCTCTCAAACTATAACCATTCGTCATAAGGAAGGGTTAAATGAGGAAGTTTTGGAAAGTGGATATGACACATCAACCTAAAATTGCCATTGGTTGATCCTTCTTTGTTTGCAATTTGCAGCCGTTTTACTTGTTGGGATGGCGAATTGAGCATATAACATGACGATTTCATTTTATCAGATTAGATACACTCAACCGCACTTCAATCTAGCTAGTGTCATTCACTACACATAATATAATAAAATAAATATCTAAAACAAACTATAAATACCATATGCCTAACTCTAATACTTCCTGCACAAACATCAACCTTTCATAAATATTATTATATACTTCAATTTTCAGCCAACATTTCATTTGGATCGATCGTAGAAGAATATATAAATATTATAAAATATGGTATGCTGGCAGATTAGAATTATGGGTTGCGTTTTCTTAATGTTGGTTCTATGTGGTAGAAGTGAGACACGGGTTCTGAACCGAACAATGGTAAGTGCTCACATGTTAAGAATAGGAACCTCAAATTTGAATTGGAATTCGATACAGCCAATTTCAGAAGAAGTTGGAAAACGTGACGAGCAAAGATTGAGTCCTGGTGGACCTGACGCACATCATCATTAGTCGCTTTTTTTTTATTACAACTATACTATATACTATATACTATATACTATATACTATATACTATATTCATAGACCTATGTATTGACATTGTCAATGTCTTGTTCAAATTAATAATTGGTTTATGATGCCTGTACAAAATTTCAAAATTTTGTATAATAAATGCTTTCGTATAGCAATTCGATTTAGTTTTTCAAAACCTATTTAAAAATAGGTATGGTTCATGTCCGGGCAATTAATAAACTATATTTAGCAGCCGTTACTTAAAATAAACATTACTTATTTTATAATACTTTAATTATAGTATTAATAAATATTAGTCTTTCCAACTCATCACTTACAAAAAAATTATTAAATGTATCTTACTAATAATTAAATATTATTATATTTCAACAACTCATTTATTTAAAAATTTATTGTATTAGACTTGTGAAAGTTTATGTGAAACAGTTAGACTAGATAAACTCTCATATTAATAACGACATAATTTGATGACTTCATAATAAGTGTTTATATAATAGTACTTGTTAAGAGAAGCACTTTCATTGTGAATGACCTAACATAGTGAAGAGCCTAAAAAAATCAATCATTCCAAAATAGGCCTAAAATAAAAAAATCAACATTTGCATAAAGTCAAATATTATTAGATATTTTTTGACATTATCAAAATTGTATAGATCGAATTAAATTTTAGATTTATTTGAATCACACCGTATATATAAATTTTAATGCTTATATATTTTTTATTAGTATGATTTATTGCGCTTATATAAACATAATTGTTTATACTATCCTTTAATTTGATTTTAGATAACACTTCCGTCTTTTTTTTTTTTTGATTTAGTTATTTATTTAATTTTAAGTAAATAATTTAATCTTTTATATTTTAAAATATTAACAATGTTATTATTTTTTTACAAAAATTCATCAAAATTTTCAAATAAAACTCAAAAAATTAATTATCATCTTCAATATAATGCAAATTTCATCAAATTTATAACTAAAATATTCAAATAAACTCATATTTTCATTCTTTATATTTTTAAATTTTTGTAATAAAATTAAATAAATGACCAAATCAAAAAGAAAAAAAGAAGATAAAAGACTGAAGTGTTATCAAGTCAAATGACCACATGAGCAATTGCACGTCCACTTATATATTATTTATTGGTTTTTAATTTTTCTTCCTAATAATACTTAATAGTTTAATTTAATCTATTTTATTGTTATTTCAATTATAATCGATCTTTGTTATCACGTAATATTAAATTTAAGTATATTTTACATCAAATTTATTATTTTACTATGTTTTAATAATATTATATAATATTAAAATACTTTTTATAATTGTAATTTAAATATTTAAAAAACACTCAAATTCAACCGCTTGTAATTAGATTAGATGATTTTTTTTTTTAAATTTATCATTCAAACTGAACTAAATCAAGCCACATGTAATTTTATCTCTAAATCGATAAGTTTTAAAAAAAATAATTGATCAAACTGCATCACGATCACCCCTACTTATACCAAGAAAAGAATGAGAAAGAAGATGACTATAGAAACACTTATTTTTGCAAACACCTACTTTTATGACCACGCAACGAGATTGCTTGTCTAGTACTTCATCCGTTTCTGAAATTTGATCTTTTAGTATTGAACATATGTATTGATAAATAATAAATTTATGTTGTTTTAGTCTTTTTTTATTATTCATTCAGTAAGTAAAAATAAAATTTAGTTAATGTATATTTTTTAATTTTTATAATACAAAAAAGAAAACACCTTTCATTACATTCTGATTTTTTAGAAAAACTAAAATTTTGAGACAAAAATAAAATAAGCAAAACATTAAATACTAAATACCAGAGAAAATATGTATTAAAGAAAGCATTTCATTATAGATGGCGTAAGTCTGTACACGACCTACATAGTAATACTAATTAATACATGTTAGAAATATGCTAGAAATAGAGAAAGCATAATTAATAACTAATATAACTTGTTAAACGACAAAAATAAATTGTCCAAAGGAAACTATTTTGATCTTTTAACTAAGCTTTTATGTATGTTATCTTGGATTTATATTGATGGGGAGTTAGTGGAAACCACATTAGCATATCAAATTAAAAGTCAAATAGACAAAAGATTACATATTTAATTTATCAAAAAAGATAGAGAATTGATTTACATATGCATGCGTATAATCTTTGGCCCTATTGCATTCGTTATTTGATGTCATGAAATGCAAGTGCTGATCTACTATCTGTTATGAAATATTTTTGATAAGCGCAATTTATACAATAAAATGTTGTAGATCTATTTCTTATGTTGAAGAGTAAATAATCTCAAATGTGTGCAAAATCTCTATATTTAGTGTATGAAAATTTTGTCGATATTAAATTCAAAAAAAAAAAAAACTGCTTTGACATATTGTAATGAAGATCTTAATTAATATGTGCTACTAGTACCTTTTAATTTAAGTATAGTCCAAATAAACCAGCATGTAAAGAACTAATTATGGGTTATATGAGTGGCGAATACAAATGGGTTTTGACAATGGATGTTCAATATTATCCATTAATTTGACTTATTAATAAATGGGTTAGACGGCGATTACGTTTAAGTAATCCAAATGGTATGGCCTACAACACGTGTGAGAAGCAATAAGTAGTTAAGCACAAACATCAAAAAGGTGCTTTTCTGAGATTTATGGAAGGCCGAAAGCTTTTTTACAAACCAAACAAATCTTTTTTATAAGCATATGTTAGTTGCTTAATTAACTTAGTATTTTTTTTTTCTTTCTTTAAAGTTTGAAGTCTTTTTACTCTTTCAACCAATAATTTAAACCAATTGAACGTTTATATTTATAGAAGGCTAAAGTTTTTCCTCTATTTGAAATCTCATTAAGCGGTGAGAGTACATAAAATCAAAATATCAAATTAATTCTTGAAAAAACAAAGATAATATTAAAATTTAAATATATTTTTGATCTTTCAAGTTTTTAAATTTGACGATTTTGATCTTTTAATTTGAAAATTATAACTTTAACTCTTTCAATATATTTTTTATACAAAAGTTTGTTTCTTTTAATTTTAATTTGATCAACACTGACGTGATATTTTTTAATTTTTTTAATCATTATGTGGACTTGTTTTATGTTATATAGTACGAAGAAGTGAAACAACAAAATGCAATAATGGGTACATGCCACTTTGAAAATAAAACTTGAAACATTTCAATTTTTAGCCCACACAATAAGTGGGTGACCAATCAAATTGGATCTTGCTTCATTATTATTGCCAAACTTATTCGTAATGTTCAGCATTTTTCTTTTTAAAATAAAATTATCAGCTCATTTTAAGAATATATATATATATATATATATATATATATAATGTAATAGTGGTCTAAATTGTAATATTGTGAAACTTGGAGGCCAAAATGCAGCTTTACATTTTTTTTTAAATTATATATTAAAAAATATTTATAGCCTTGTAATAAAAATTTAAAGGATATACATGGTCAATATAAAATAATTTTAATCTGACATTCAATAAAAATATTTATTGTTACCTTTTAATTTTTGAAAGGATATTTTAAAATGGACATATAACATGAGGAAAACATAGTTTTTCATTTAATGATATAAAATATTTATCTATCCATAATGTCAATGATGACCTTGAAGATGAAAGAGATGGCCGACTATCCATAGCTCTAATTTTTTCTTAAATTAACAATTATTCACTTTTATTTAAGTTGTATAGCACAGTCTATTTGATAATATTTTTAATTTTATGTAGTATTAAGGGTTAAATTATTTTTTAATAATAGTTTTGTTGGAATTCAATTATGAGTGGTTACTCCTGCATTGATTAGGAATTGAGGAAATATTTGACATATAAGATAAATGACTCATAAACCTTAACCTAATACCTTAAGGTTTTGGTTGAGATGTGTTGTCAAAATCTCTTAAAGATCCTAGACTTTTAGCTAATTCCGAATTTTTCTATACGGTGATCCTAGCAAAATGTGACCATTCTTCTAATATGTTGATGGTGAAATTTTATTTAAAGAATTAAAAGTCATTAGATATGTTTGAACAATTAAAATAAGATACAACTATATATCATTGAGTTACTTCAAGACGTTTAATTGTTTCTCTTAATGTAAACACATTTTATAGAATATATTAATTATTCATTCAACTTTTATATTTTATGAAAAAAATTTATTAAAAAAATAAAATTATTAAAATCTTACTTAATATCTACTCACTCACGTGATAAATTAAATAGTCTTGTTTCAGTTTCTATCCATTTTTTTAAAAAAAATATGAAAATAATTTTAAAAAAATATATTAAAGTGGTCGACGATTTTTCAATTTGTGCAGCTCTCAAATTAAACTTCAAATACAACAAATCTGAATTGAGCTTTTAATACAGCATATTTAAGTCGCTTAAGTGCCACCAGATTTAAAAACTGACGCAAACTTATATTTAAGTAGGTTGTCCACGTAAACGAGGACGGTGACAATTTTATAAATATTTAAAAATAAATGTTTTATCTTTCAATTTTTAACACTGAACCTTTTAGCTTCCACTTTATTAACTATTCTATTATAATTTTTTTTTTATTCTCTACCAATGTTTACAATTGCATTTACTCCAATTTACATCCACTCACCGTTTCATGTTTCATCCGTGACTTCTGTCATATTTAATAACAAATTTATACGAGTAATTTTTTATAATTTTTTAATTAGTATATGTTCTCATAATTTCATTATATGATATCATATTATTTGAAGGAAAAAAATATATGACAAATTCATTTTTTTTCTCTATAAATTTTTTATTTTAACTTATTACATACGGTTACTTATTTTTAACAAATGATTATGGATGAATACTTATTTGACTAAGTGTATAAGTGTAGATAAATTTTTACAACTTACTTTAAAACAAACTTCATAAAAACCATTAATTTTTAAATGAACCGATTACATTTTGAAGAAATAAAAAATCATTATGAGATTTGTCATAGTTATACAAAACGGATATAGTATGATGATTTGTTAAACATGACAAATTTATGAGTATGACTACTATGTCATGTTACATATGTTGAACATCTTAACATAGTTGTTTCATGGTGTAATTTTTTACACTTATTGATTGTATTTTTTTTTATATTTGTATGATAGAAAATTATAAGTTGTTATTGATTTTATTTTTTAATGTTCATATGATAAAAAATTAGAATTCAGTCGATATTGACTGTGTGGTTTTTTTTCCAGATATTTGATGACTCGAGATTAATTCACCTAGATCAAAGTAAAGAAGTTCGAAAACGTTGTGTGGATTTTATTTTGCAATTAATTGAAGAAAATGACGATGCTAATATATGTCTATTGAATATGTGATTTTGTAATTTTGTTAATGGATATCTATTTTATTTTTTTTCCGTTTTGTCAAAATTAGTCGGAAAATGGGATACATCTTATTCTTATTTGTACGCTAAATTTTTTTTGTATAAATATGAGATATTATGATTGTATATTTTGATTATTAGATGGTTATATAAAATTGTGATTGTAAGTATAAAACTCTTATTTGTAATTTAATACGAAATATTGTATGGATTAGGAGCAAGAAAACAAAATGAGAAATTTATATAAAAAAGTAAAAAATAATTATTTTAACTATATCTATTAAGTCAGTTGGTTAAAATATCTGACTTAAAAAAATGATGTGTTGTACTGAATTTATGATGTTTAAGTCGGTTAAGCTGAATCGACTTAATATGATGAAACTCTGTTAAGTCGGTTCATGAAACGAGTTAAAAAACAACATACTTTTTAAGTCGTTTGCTCTTAACTCGGCCACGAAACCGATTTAAAATGTATATTTTAACCGACTTAAAAAAACAAAATTCTACTAGTGAATCTCCAAAGACGAAAGATGGGATATTGAAGCGATCATACTAAAAAATGAATGTAATAATTAATTTACTAACATTTAACTATAAAGAAGAAAAAAAATTCAAAGCCAATTGTGGTGTGTCAAATAATCAAAAAATTAGAAGATGCAGCATGGCTTTAATGACCCCTTTTTTGCGGAAGCTTTGTTTTGTGGGATCTCCTTCACGAAAGTAGTGTATTGCATTTCTCTATGTGGTCATCAACCATATCAATTATCTTTATTAAAAAAAAAAAAAATTATATTTTATTTTAAAATTGGAACAATTTTAATTTTCAAAATATAATTTCATTTATATATAGCTTTTAAAAATCACAATAAAAATTTCATTTGATGCTAATTCTAATTTACAATTAAATTTTGAAATGACACTCCTTTTTATTTGTGTATGCAATAAATTGACTCGTGTATAATAAGACCAAATTGATACCGTAAGGAAGTATATAACTTCGCATTTTCAAATATAAAAACTTTCATAGTAAATAAGATTATTTTTAAATATAGAATAGGTTGTTTAAAAGAAGAAAAAAAAAGGTGTTATATATGTTTTCCTCAATTTGAAACCATTCCACTTAATACAAAACAATTTAATTAATTATTTCATTTAAGTAGTTCGTAAACAAGAAATTATTCATTATATTTTTGAAAATAATATCCTCCATTGATACTAATTAAAAGAATTCATTTTGAAAACTTCCTTTACATGACAAACCCGATGTTCATCAATTGAAAATCATTCCAGTTAGATCAAAAAATCTCATTATATTTATTTATTTATTTTAATTTTTCATTTATTATTTTTATTATTATTATTATTATTATTATTGTAAATGTAAAATAATTTTGGATAAAAATTTAAAAAATCCCAAACATTATTATATTTATTTTATTACTTTTACCTAAAAACAAACGTTAATATATAGAAAATTGATAGAAAATTTTTTTTTCTTTAATTGGACATGACGGAGTAGTATAATTTATTTCTAAAGAAGACAAATTTGCTTTTAAAAAAGACAAATAAAGGCTTTTATGGATAAATTGTGTAAAAAAAAATTAATCAAGTAAAATAAGACAGGACAGAACGAGGTCGTCTACTATAACTAAGTCGCATGTACAATCACTATCATACAATACATGTTACCAATTAATGATAATGGAAGTCTTATGAAAATAAAATAATAAATGGAAGTCTTATGAAAATAAAATAATAAATGGAAGTCTTATGAAAATAAAATAATAAATGGAAGTTTCCGCCTCTCTTCTTAATCATTCATTGGAAATGTTTAGTTCAAGATCATTTTTTTTATTCTGAAATTTTTCTTCTAAATCATTTTTTCCATTTTGATTTTTACATATAAATTTAGTTTTCTTTTCTATTTTATCGGTAATTTCGTCTTGTGATCACTACATTGTTTTATTTATTATATTAATGTCACAATATTTATTTTTTTGTCTTGTTGCGGTATTCATTTGGTTTCAGATATTAATAGATTAATTTTAATTTTATAAATTCAATCAATGACTTTGATGTTATCAACATAGATATTAATATTCTAAATACTTTAATTTTATCCATTTGTAGACATATTAATATTATATACTATTAATCTACATATTATAATTTTTTTGTTTTAGCGATTTTAAATTTAAGGACTAAGAATATAGAAAAATACTATAGGTACATTATTTTAGATTCCGTTAATTAACATACGTGCCTAGGTCTTAAACATGTTTTAAATTATAATAAACCACATGTTATATAATGAAATACAATAGAAAAACAGATAAACAGATATGCTATTGGCCTTTTTCAGCTAAGTAGAAATAATGTTAGAACGGATTAAATTAGTAAGACCGTGTATAGAATAATGTAATTTTGAAGTCATATTCATATACGTTATCAAAGATGAGACCAGCTAATATTCTAGCATCGACAAGTTGTGCAATTTGAATAGTGATTTCTGAATTTGAATTTGAATATGAAGCAACCATAACATTTTACAGGAATTTGTTATTGGCTTATTTGACTTAGGGATGATAATTTAATTAATGGGTAGGTGATGAATGTGTGTATATAAAGTAAGTAATTGCATGAAGCATAGGCATGAGAAAGTGAATGAATGGGTAGCATAGCAAGAAAATGGAGAGAACTTAGTGGAGAAAGTAAATGGAAAGGTCTATTAGATCCTCTCAAAATTGATCTTCGCAAATACTTACTACACTATGGACAACTTGCTCAATCAACATATGATGCTTTCAACTCTGAAAAAGCATCCAAATATGCAGGCAATTGTCTATATTCAAAAAAAGATTTATTTTCCAAAGTTAATTTGGAAAAAGGGAATCCTTTCAAATATTCTATAACAAAATTTATATATGCAACATCCAAAGCAAGTGATAGTGAATCATTTCTTTTGAGGTCAATACTTTCAAAAGATGCTTGGAGTATGGAATCAAATTGGATTGGTTATGTTGCTGTTGCTACTGATGAAGGTAAAGTTTCTTTAGGGAGGAGAGACATAGTTGTTGCTTGGAGAGGAACAATTCAAGGTTCTGAATGGATTAAAGATTTTCATTTTCATTTGGACTCTGCTCCATTAATATTTGGTCTTCAATCTCCTGTTCAAATACATAATGGTTTTTACTCTCTTTATACTTCAGATAATCCTGGTTTTCAATCTGCTAATTCTAGTGCCAGAAATCAGGTAATTCAATTACTAGATATCACAAATTTAATTTATATACTAGTACATGTTGAGTCTTTTTTTTAATATGTGTATTTTTTGACAAAATACAAATTAGGTCCTGAGTGAAATTAGTAGACTTGTGGAGCAATACAAGAATGAAGAAATTAGCATAACTATAACCGGACACAGTTTAGGTGCTGCACTTGCGGTTATAAATTCGGTGGATATAGTTGCTAATAAATTCAACATTTCAAAAGAACAACCTCAAAAATCATGTCCAGTCACAACATTTGCATTTGCCTCACCTCGTGTTGGAAACTCTAGCTTTGGAAACATTTTCTCTAACTACAAAGATTTGAATGCGTTGCTTATTCGAAACCAAACAGATATTGTTCCAATTAGTTTGTTTTTAGGCTATTCGGAAGTTGGAGAAGAATTATTAATCGACACAAAAAAATCAAAGTACTTGAAGAGTGGAGTTAGTTCACATAATTTGGAGGTTTATTTGCATGGAGTTGCGGGAACACAAGGAAGTAAAGGAGGATTCAATTTAGAGGTAAATCGTGACATTGCACTTGTGAACAAAAGTAATGATGGTTTAAAAGATGAATATCGTGTCCCTAATGCATGGAGGGTAGTGGAGAATAAGGGTATGGTTCAACAATTTGATGGTACTTGGAAGCTAATGGATGATAATGAGGATGTTGTTCTGATCGTGCGTCCTAGTAAACTATAGGTGGAAATCGAATTCAAGACCACTTAACTATTCAACTTATTTATATTTTTTAATTGTTGGTTAATTTTATAAAAATTAATAAATTGTTTGGCATAGTTTTGGCCATCTATATATTATATATGTGTGTTATGCAAGGAGTTAATGCAGCAACATAATAGTGATGAAATAAGTATTTGTTTTGTATTGATTTAGTAATGAAAAGTGCTTGCCCTTGTAATTTATGGAAAACAGAAAATATATTATTTAATATTTATGTATATACACTTATTGGTGATCATTGACATATTTATGCACAATATAAAGGATGTTTTCTGTTAGGAAATTTTATTGGAAAAAGAAAACCTTTGGACCAATAAAATCATATCTAAGATAGTTAAATATATATTTTTATAGGTAATTAAATATAAAAATATATCTACTTATTAAAACAAAACAAAATAAAATTGGACTAAGCTACCTCGTTATCATGAGACCCTCACTACGCGAAAAAACGGCTTTTACAGCGCTTTTTTTAAGCCATTTACAGCGCTTTTTCAAAAAAATAAGCGCTGTGGAAACGAGCGCTGTAAATGATACAACAGCGCTTTTATAAAAGCGCTATAAAACATGTAAATACAACGCGCGCTTGTTATGCACATTTTACAGCGCTTCTTCACAAAAAGCGCTGTAATATGCACCCCGTCATATGAGTTATGGGTGTGCATATTACAGCGCTTTCTCACAAAAGCGTTGTAATATGCCCACCCATAATTTCATATATGGGCGTACATATTACAGCGCTTTCTCGAAAAAGCGCTGTAATATGCACCCCGTCATATGAGTTATGGGTGTACATATTACAGCGCTTTCTCGAAGAAACGCTGTAATATGCCACCCATAATTTCATATATGGGTGTGCATATTACAGCGCTTTCTCGCAAAAGCGCTGTAAAATGCCTACCCATAATTTCATATTATGGGTCTGCATTTTACAGCGCTTTCTCGAAAAAGCGCTGTAATCTTTCTCACGAAAGCGCTGTAAAAGGTGCACCATTAAAGCGCTTTAGAACAACATTTTACACCGCTTTTTAAAAAAAGCGCTGTAAAATGTGTGTTTTTTTTTTTTAAACGCTGTAAATTAATTATTTGAAATGAAAAGCGCTTTTTAGCTTTTTATGGCATTTTTTTTAAAAAGCGCTGTCTTTTATCTTTGTACCCAAAATTATTTTTGATCCAAAATCACTTCACAATCAGTAGAACAGAACATATTACAGACAATCAGTAGAACAGAACATATTACAGACAATCAGTAGAACAGAACATATTACAGACAATCAGTAGAACAGAACATATTACAGACAATCAGTAGAACAGAACATATTATAGACAATCAGTTCACACAATCAATAGAACATAAATCAGAACTCTGTAACTTTTTTAACATATATGTAACTCTGTAATTTACAACCTAAGTAACTACATTCAGATACATATATACAACCTAATTTACAACCTAATTACCTACATTCAGATCCATTATATAATAACTAACAGATCCATTATATGCATATATTGTGTCCTATGATCATTTACATATAATAACTAACAGAATATACATTATATGCACTAGCTACCATATAATATTCAGATCCCTTGCCCAGCACAAGCTATTTCCCAGAAAATCAAATAATTTTCATGTCAAGCACGTACTGACACCATTCTTCCTTTAATTCCATCAGATCTTCCTCAGAATATGATGGACTGGAATTGGCAAAGTACTGCAATATAAAAATTGAACATATTATATTAAGTTAGTATCAAATATATAGATAATTTATATATGAAAATCATATAATGCAAATACCGTACCGTTTCTGGGATAATAGTTTTATTCTTCTCAACAATCTCCTTCATGAATCTCAATATGTAGTACCCACAGTCGATGTTATTTGTTTGACGAGGGCACTTTATTGAGATCCATGTAATGTTATTAGACTTCTGCTTCGACACTTTAGCACCTCTTTGAGCTCGATAAACTTTTAAGGCACTATCGAATGAATAAATGTGATTATTAGAGCATGAATATTTATATATATATATATATATAAATATTCATGCTCTAATAATCACATTTATTCATTCGATAGTGCCTTAAAAGTTTATCGAGCTCAAAGAGGTGCTAAAGTGTCGAAGCAGAAGTCTAATAACATTACATGGATCTCAATAAAGTGCCCTCGTCAAACAAATAACATCGACTGTGGGTACTACATATTGAGATTCATGAAGGAGATTGTTGAGAAGAATAAAACTATTATCCCAGAAACGGTACGGTATTTGCATTATATGATTTTCATATATAAATTATCTATATATTTGATACTAACTTAATATAATATGTTCAATTTTTATATTGCAGTACTTTGCCAATTCCAGTCCATCATATTCTGAGGAAGATCTGATGGAATTAAAGGAAGAATGGTGTCAGTACGTGCTTGACATGAAAATTATTTGATTTTCTGGGAAATAGCTTGCTGCTGGGCAAGGGATCTGAATATTATATGGTAGCTAGTGCATATAATGTATATTCTGTTAGTTATTATATGTAAATGATCATAGGACACAATATATGAACATGCATATGGATCTGAATGTAGTTTAGGTTGTAAATTAGGTTATATATATATACGTATCTGAATGTAGGTAATTAGGTTGTAAATTAGGTTGTATATATGTATCTGAATGTAGTTACTTAGGTTGTAAATTACAGAGTTACATATATGTTAAAAAAGTTACAGAGTTCTGATTTATGTTCTACTGATTGTGTGAACTGCTTATGGTATTTGAATATGTTTTGTTGTTGTGTGCACTGATTGTGAAGTGATTTTGGATCAAAAATAATTTTGGGCACAAAGATAAAAGACAACGCTTTTTAAAAAAATTTGGGAGTTACGCCAAATCCTTTCCCCCTCACTCGACCGGAATACTCAGGGACATTAAACACTTTCCCAAGAATGTCCCTGCACGTATCCTTGTTGCCCTCTTGAGTTTCAGAACTTTGTTCAATAGTTTCCTAAAATACATGTAACATTAAAAAGATAAGTTCAATAGCATTTTTAAAATACAATATTAAAAAATATTAAAGTGATAATATACTTACACAAAGTTCTACAACTTTCTTGACATTTTCATTATCAACCACTCCTTCTTTGTTAACACGCGCTTCCTTCCATAAGATATGACGACCCAAGGGTTGATCGGCTTGGGTGTCTTTTCTCTATTCGTTAAAATCATAAACAAAATAATACAAATTAGTTACACACTATAGTTTATAATACAAATTACAAGTGATGTTTAATTACTTACAATTTTTTGTTCAAGGCGTGCATATCCCATACGTGATTTCTTGTATGGGTGTTTTGGGTTGCTTGCCCGTTCGCGATTTGCCTTACTAATATTCTATATAAAAAAAAAATAGCAATTGTGTAAAAATTTAAAATACGCTACGAATATGAATAATAAAACACAAATGCTAATAAATTAATCACTTACGACAAACGCCGGGTCAGAACGTTTGGAAACAAATGCACTCCATTCATCCTTTGATATATAATGTTGATATATCTTTGGAGGTTCAGCATTTGTGTTTCCTTCTCTATCTTTTAGATAGAAATTTGAGAGATGGGATCTAAATCCACGATGGATTTTCCCAGCAACTCTCAAAACATATGACTTTCGTTCCTCATCAAGAACAAAAGTGGTCTGCAATGAAAACAATTATAAGTAATGTATTTTACAGAAAAAAAATTATAAATGACAAAAGAGTAGATCAAAATATTTACTTGAATGTCATTCCAGATGATATCTTTGGCATCCTTCAACGCCTTATCTCTCCAGTTGTCTATTGTTATTGGGACATTTTGACGAACAACAGCCCCAATGTAGCTTACAAACATGGAGCTGTTGGGGTCAACTGGCTGACCACTCTCGTTCCAGCCAACCTAATAAACTCATATAGTAAGTACATGCCCTAAACCCTAAAAAAAGATAAAAAAACACACAGCAAACAGAGTATATATAGTATACCTCAAATTTAATGCCACTGCTCCGTGCTTTAATCACCCTTTGCATGATAGTTGCACCACGTTTGACTTCTTTTTCGTAAGTCTTAGAGGTGCCAACTTCTTCATTTTGAACTTCTAAATCTTTGTTTGTATCCATTTAACTACAACAAGTTCAACATGCACTTTAGTATAACATCAACAAGCTCAACATGGATCATGCATTATTATAAACAAACTCAACATGTATCAGTATATCTTAAAAAAGCTCAACATGCATTCTAATGATTACAAAAATTTAATAACATCAATACCTGAATAATGATGGTTCGAAGAAAGACGAAATGCAAAGAAAAGAGGGTTTGCAGAAAGTTCACAGAAATATGGTTCACAGAAATACGGTTTGAAGAAATACGTAATGAGGGTTACGTATTTCAATGAAAATATATTGTGTGAAATGGGAGAGATGATCTTGGATGGAAATAAGGTTCGAAATGAAGGAGATGATCGTGGAAATAAGGTTCGTAAAGGACGGGATGATAGGGTTTGCAAAAGAAGAGAAGAAATGAAGGTTGAGATGAAGGTTACGTAATGAAGAGGAAACTGAAGAGGTAACTGTTATATATACGTAACACTTTTACAGCGCTTTTTATAAGCCTTTTACAGCGCTTATTTTGTAAAGCGCTCTAAAAGGCTTCTTTAGTTAAATTTTTAAAAGGCTCTTTTACAGCGCTTTTTTCAAATAAGCGCTGTAAAAGACCTCCGTGTGTTATTATGTTATTTGAATGCCTTTTACAGCGCTTTTTTCAAATAAGCGCTGTAAAAGACCTCCGTGTGTTATTATGTTATTTGAATGCCTTTTACAGCGCTTTTTTCAAATAAGCGCTGTAAAAGACCTCCGTGTGTTATTATGTTATATGAATGCCTTTTACAGCGCTTTCACACATAAGCGCTCTAAAAGGCTTCTTTAGTTAAATTTTTAAAAGGCTCTTTTACAGCGCTTTTTTCAAATAAGCGCTGTAAAAGACCTCCGTGTGTTATTATGTTATATGAATGCCTTTTACAGCGCTTTCACACATAAGCGCTCTAAAAGGCTTCTTTAGTTAAATTTTTAAAAGGCTCTTTTACAGCGCTTTTTTCAAATAAGCGCTGTAAAAGACCTCCGTGTGTTATTATGTTATTTGAATGCCTTTTACAGCGCTTTTACACATAAGCGCTCTAAAATGTCTCTTTATGTTAATTTTAAGAGGCTCTTTTACAGCGCTTTTCCCAAATAAGCGCTGTAAAAGACCTCCGTGTGTTATTATGTTATATGAATGTTTTTTAAAGCCTTTTACAGCGCTTTTCCACATAAGCGCTCTAAAATGTCTCTTTATGTTAATTTTAAAAGGCTCTTTTACAGCGCTTTTTCCAAATAAGCGCTGTAAAAGGCCTTATTGTTTTTGTGTTTTGTTATGTTATGTTATTTTTTAAACAAGCTCAACATGCATGCAAAACCCACATAGTAGTAACTGGTCACCACAAAAATCCCTTCCTCTTCACCAAACTCTTCTCCTTTTATGCATCTTCTTCACAAACATCAAAGCTTACTCTTTCACAATTCAATCTCCACCTCAACACCCTTTTTATCTCTTTACATTCTCTTTCCTTCTTAAATCGAAACTTAATTGGTATTCAGGATCATTGCCATGTTGCGAAAAATGGGTTTGTGTCTGGTGTTTTTGGGGATTCCCATGATGCGTACAAGGTGTTTGAAGAAATGGGTTTGTGTCTGATGTTTTTTGGATTCCCATGATGCGTACAAGGTGTTTGAAGAAATGGGTTTGTGTCTGATGTTTTTTGGATTCCCATGATGCGTACAAGGTGTTTGAAGAAATTAGGTGTCTGATGAATATTATTTTTAAAGCTTTTTTACAGCGCTTTGTCAAATAAGCGCTGTAAAATGTCTTTTTTACTCACTTTCAAAAGAGTCGTTTACAGCGCTTTGTGTGAAAAGCGCTGTAAAAGGTATAAAACACTCATTATTTTATTTTTAAAAGGATCTTTTACAGCGCTTTTTAAGATAAGCGCTGTAAAATGTCTCTTTATTTTATTTTTGTGTTTGGTTTATTTGGGTTGGGATGACATTAAAAACATTTTTATCATTGTTTATTGGATTAAAAATATTGTTATCATTGTCTTTATCACAATACTTTAGGAGATGATGAATTATTAGAAATGAGTATTCTGAAGAATCTATATATATATATGCACTGAGCAAAAGAGAATCTCTCTATTCAGTTCAGTTCAGTTCATGTAAATTACTAATTTATATTCAGTTCAGTTCATGTAAATCAAGCTAAATATAAAACACTCATTGTTACATGAACTTGGTATAAAACACTCAAATCAAGCTAAATATAAGCAGAAAATAAATTAATCAGAAAATAAATTAATCAGAACTTAGTATAAAACACTCAATTCAGATTACATGCATATTTACAATAACACAGTTCAGATTACATGCATAGCTTATATAAAACAATTAAACATATATATACATTAAGATGCCCTTCTTCTTTTCCTGGTGACATTCACATTTGTTTGTCCATTTACAATACGAAACGATGGATTAATCCAAATTCCCTCATCATGATCATCTCTAAGATATAAACCATCATCAGTTGAATCAATTTCATGTGGTTGTTGTGATGTTGCAAATAAAAGATCATTACCAACATCTTCATCATTATTGTTATCATCACTTATTTTATTGGTCGATAGGACAACAGACCATTTATCATTAGAAGGATCAGTGACATAAAACACTTGTTGAGCTTGCGACGCTAAAATAAAAGGCTCGTCTTTGTATCCCACCCTATTAAAATCGACAAGCAAGAATCCTGACTCATCAATCCGAACGCCATTATTATTATCGACCCACTTGCAACCAAATATGGGAACACGAAACATTGTGTAGTCTAACTCCCATATGCGCTCGATAACCCCAAAATATGATAGATTTGCATATATTGGGTTTTTGTCTTTTGCACTTGAGACATGCATCGCTTCAGCTACGAGAGTGACTCCACTATTTTGCATAGTGGTCTGATCATCTTGTTCTTTGGTATAAAATGTGTAGCCGTTAATAACATAACCAGTGTAAGAAAAGACATGTAAGCTCGGACCATTTGCTAGCCACCTCAATCTATTTGAAATTGATCCGGGGTCTATATCAAATTTTGACATTATGTGATTTTTTAACCATGTTACAAAACTTCGATTGTGCTCTCGAGTTATCCAATTTTGATTCCTATTCATGTTCAAACGAGATAACTGATCAATGTGTATTGTAACATACGGTTGAACCTCATCATCATTGTGCAGAACATACAATTGTGCCTGCTCCCATTCTGTCCTTGATATAGTCAGTAGTCTCCTTCCAGTTATCCCTTCTCCTGATAGTCTTCCCGAATGACGAGACATGGGAAGCCCTATGGATTCAACATTGGACAGATATTCAGTACAAAATTCAGCAGCCTCTTCAACAATGTATCGTTCAGCAATACAACCTTCTGGTCGACTTCTACTTTTTACGTACCCTTTTAATATTTTCATATATCGTTCTATCGGATACATCCATCTCATATAAGCTGGCCCACAAAGTTGTGTCTCCTTAACCAGATGAACAGTAAGGTGAACCATTATATCAAAAAACGATGGTGGGAAATACATTTCAAGCTCACACAAAGTAACAACAATTTCCCTCTGCAATGTCGGTAATTTCTGAGGGTCGATCACTTTACTACAAATTTCCCTGAAGAAGAAACATAATCTAGTTAAGGCTAGTCGAACTTTTTCAGGTAAAATGGAACGTATACCTATTGGTAGCAAATGCTCCATTATAATATGACAATCATGGGTCTTCAAACCTTTTAACTTGAGGTCTTTCATACAAACCAAATTTTTAATGTTCGAAGAGTATCCTTCTGGAACTTTAACTTCGTGTAGAAATTTACATAAAACAATTTTTTCCTTTCTAGATAGAGTATGAGCGGCTGGAGGTAGATATGTGCGATTTCCTTTCTTTACTGGAGCCAGTTCATTTCTTATTCCCATATCGACCAAGTCCAATCTTGCATTGACGCCATCTTTAGACTTTCCTGGAACATTGAGTAACGTACCAATAACACTTTCAAATACATTTTTTTCAATATGCATCACATCGAGGAAATGTCTTACATACAATGACTTCCAATATGGCAATTCAAAGAAAATTGACTTTTTCTTCCACCCAGTTTTCACCAGCTCTCCCGCAAAAGGTTTGCCAAATTTATTGGTCAAACCTTGTACTTTTTCAAGTATTTGATATCCAGTCGGTGCTAAAGGAGCTTTACCTTCCTCTGATTTTCCATTGAATGCATTTCTCCACCCACGATACTGATGACTATAAGGTAAAAATCTACGATGTCCAAGAAACACATTCTTCTTACAATGTTTCAACCGCATCCAATTTGTACTCTCTTCACATATAGGACATGCACACTGACCTTTAATGCTATATCCTGATAAATTACCATATGCTGGAAAATCATTAATTATGCCGAACAACATAACCCTTAAATTGAAACATTCTTTCTTATACCCATCATAAACTTCCACACCTGTCTCCCACATACTTTTTAAATTTTCGATTAGAGGAGTCAAGTATACGTCGATATCATTCCCCGGTTGTTTGGGTCCAGAAATTAACAGAGACAACATCATAAACTTACGCTTCATACATAACCATGGAGGTAGGTTATATATTACCAAAATCACAGGCCACGTGCTATGTGAGATGCTTTGAAGACCATGTGGATTCATTCCATCAGTAGAAAGTGCAAGTCTTAGATTTCTTGACTCTATCCCGAATTCAGGATACTCGTGATCAATTTTTGCCCATTGTGGGGAATCTGCAGGGTGTCGAAACATTCCATCTCTAATTCTTTCATCTGCATGCCATGTCAAGTGTTTTGAATCTTCTTCACTGCGATACATGCGCCTAAATCTTGGTATTATAGGAAAATACCACACGACTTTTGCTGGAGTAGATTCTTTCTTCTTATATCGAGAGACATTGCATTTCGGACACGCCTTAAGTAGTTCATATTCGTTTCGAAATAAAATGCAATCGTTAGGACACGCATGAATCCTTTCGTAACTCATTCCAATAGAACACAAAATCCGTTTAGCCTCGTAGGTTCGACTGGGAAGTTCATTATCATCTGGCAACATATCTTTTATGAGTGTTAATAATTCCGTAAAGCTTTTATCAGACCATCCATTACTCGCTTTTAAGTTGTACAACTTTAATATCGCTGACAGTCTTGTGAATTTAGTACAACCATTATATAATTCTTTCTCTGCATCACTCAACAAACTTTCAAACATTTTAGGACAATCTCGAAGATCTTCTTCAACTGCTTTTGCAATCTCATCAACTCGGTCCGGCTCATATGTATCTGTATCGAAATCAGTTGAAGCATATGTAGAACTATTCTCAAAATTAATGTTTCCTTTTTTTTTCTCACCATGTCTTATCCAACATGTGTAGCTTTGATCAATTCCATTACATACTAGATGTCCTTCTAATTCATCTTCTCTAACACGTTTTCCAAAACAACATTTTAAACAAGGACAAACTACTCTATTTGGATCTTTTGCATTCTTCACTGCAAACTCAACAAACTCCTTCACTCCAATTTCATACTCTTTTGACAATCGATTGGCTGAAATCCATTTCCTATCCATATTATACCACCTATATAAATGCAGTAACAAAAATAATAAGCTTTCAAAACATATCAACAAGTTTCAAAAAGAAACCAATATCAACTAACAATTTCAAAACAGAACAGATCATGTGGTATGAGTTTTTGACAATTTTTGACAATTTCAAAACAGAACAGATCATGTGGTATGAGTTTTTGACAATTTTTGACAATTTCAAAACATAACAGATCATGTGTAAAAAATACCTTAGACAACGTAGATGGCCGCACAGTACGTAGAGGATATTAGGGTTCGCAACGTATATAATTATTTGAAAGATGTAGAGGATATGAGGGTTTCCAACGTATATAATTATTTGAAAGATGTATTTTACAGCGCTTGTGAAAAAAGCGCTGTAATAAGTAGTTAAATTCAATGAAAGCGGATGTGTTTTACAGCGCTTGTGAAAAAAGCGCTGTAATAGGTAGTTAAATTCAATGAAAGCGCATGTGTTTTACAGCGCTTGTGAAAAAAGCGCTATAATAGGTAGTTAAATTCAATGAAAGCGCATGTGTTTTACAGCGCTTGTGAAAAAAGCGCTATAATAGGTAGTTAAATTCAATGAAAGCGCATGTGTTTTACAGCGCTTGTGAAAAAAGCGCTGTAATAGGTAGTTAAATTCAATGAAAGCGCATGTGTTTTACAGCGCTTGTGACAAAAGCGCTGTAATAAGTAGTTAAATTCAATGAAAGCGGATGTGTTTTACAGCGCTTGTGAAAAAAGCGCTGTAATAGGTAGTTAAATTCAATGAAAGCGCATGTGTTTTACAGCGCTTGCGAAAAAAGCGCTGTAACACATTTACGAAAGCGCTTCCGTTTACAGCGCTTTTTTGACAAGCGCTGTGAAATCCTTATAACGTGATGCGCAAACGTTATATGACCTACTACAGCGCTTGTTTTACAGCGCTTTACATAAAAAGCGCTGTAATAGGTTCCGTTATTTTTAAAATATAATTACAACAGCGCTTGTGTTTAGAAAGCGCTGTAAAATGGGCGCTGTTAAATGTCATTTCTGGCGTAGTGCCTTCACTCATATTCTCTCTATACCAAATAATATATCATTATGATAATTTCACACAAAAATTAAAAAATATATATAGTTAATTTTGTATGAAAAAATTAGAAAAAAAATAGAAATTATTATCTTTACAAAATTATCATTTATTAATTATATGAAAAATGAAAATTAATAGAATTGGAATAAGAGAATGATAAATAAATAGTAAATACTTTGATATGAACAAAAAATTAATATTTCATTGATATTATAAAATTACTTATAGTTTAAGATGATTTTTTATAGAGTTATAATTTGAGACTTAGAGAACACCTTTCACATAGCAATTTATGTGTCTTTAATTTAACTGGTGATTAGGGGAAGCAACATTTTTTGGTATAAAAGGGAACAAAATTTCTAAAAACATGATTACACCCTTAGTCCTTATTAAAAGATCCTCAAGTAAAATTAACAATAATTTTTTTAAAAATAGTATAATGATGAAAAATGGGTTATTTTTTCATAATTATTTTTATAATAGAAAAAATATTAATTACATTTTTCAATCGTAAATTAAAAAGAGATATTTTCAATAAAAAATACTTATAAATGTATGTGGAAATATATCAAAAACAAGAAAATATAAAAAGTTTGAAGTGAAAGTAGGGACATCAATTGAGTATTTCGGGGCGAGGAGTTCTTGTCCACTCTCCATCTCTTCCACCTTAAAATGCATTCCACCGCTATCCCGAGTCTACTAATTTCCATGGTCTCCGCAGTGACTCAATCAACATAAAAAATGATTAAATTTTGATTATTTTCAATCAAATTGAGAATAAAAAATAGATAATTCAATCATTGAATAAATATAATATTAAAACATTATTTTGAGTCTTGCGAGATCAACAAAAATTATATATAAAAGAAAATTATACATTTATTATATGAAAAGGTAAATAAATATAATATATAAAATATTTATATAAACACACATATAGACACATACTACTTCGATAAACTGTTTTCGCCAGGGGTTATATACCCGTCCCCATCCCATAGTAAAACAATCTATGCCCACAAATTTTAAATAGGATAATCTTCGCAAAAATCTCCACTTACATATGTAAATTGATGTTTCTAATTAAAAGAGTACTTGAAAAACATACTTTAACTCACATCATTTATAAAATGATGGAAAATTGTATGATCTAATATAACCCCCCATCAAGTATGAACGATGTGAGATTGTTTTCTTAATTAATGAAAAGGAAAGAAAAGGTAAAAAAATAGGTTAAGAAATAGGTTTCTGTAAAATCTAATTTGGGACTAAATTATCTTTTTATATTGTCATGATATAGGGACCAACTTTGTCGCTTAAATTCTTTCATATTACATAGTCTTAGTATAGACATGTGGAGAATCATAAATTTTAATCTATTTACACATCAGATAGCCATATTTACAATTTGCCAATATAGTATAGATAAATATTTTTTTTAAAATAAGAGATAAATATTTGTTTACCGTAGAGTTTTAACAAAAGTTACATACTCGATCACAGTTTGGATGTTGTGTTTCTATTTGTATAGGTTTGTAGCCTTGTTACTGTGTTTGATTAATTGTACTTCTAATTAATATTGAGTACAATTTGGTTGTTAGGGTGGAAAAATAGAGAGTAGCTAGTTTCAATAAAATATTAATAATATTAACAAATATTAATTAGGCATATTATCTTATGTGATTCCATATATGAGGTAGGACGGGCAAAAAATCAAGCTACTAAAACTAGAGTTTTAAACATAAAAGAAAATCTCTAAACTAAACACTAATTAAGTGATCTATTTTGAATAAAATAAAATTGATACGAATAAATAAATGTCTACTTTGATTGAAATGGACTGGAACCTAAAAAATTTAAATCAATTTAATTTAATTTATTTTATTTTTTTATGAAATTTAATTAATTTAACTTGAATTTTGTGCTTTCTCACATGGTTTTTAGTGCTACTTCTCCATCATTAACCCAACAATTAATATTAAAGAATTTATTTGGTACATTCATAAATTAATTAATATTAAAGAATTTCTTTAGTACATTCATAAATTAAAGTGTTTTGATATATTTATTCTATAAATTAATTAATAAATTAACGATTATTTTTATAAATTAAATAATTATTTGTTGACTTTAGTATTTTAAAAATAATATTTTATAAGAAAAAAACATCATTTCGTTTGTGTATAAGTATTATATTAATTTTTTACATTTTATCACAAACATATTTAATAATCACTTTATGAATAATAAAAATTCAAAAACAAATTAAATTAAATTTTATTTCGTTGATATTTTTAGTAAATAATTTTTAATTATTTTAATTATATAAATGATAATAAACAATTTTTTCAAAAAGATAACTCATTTAACTATTAAATTTATAGACTAAATGTATATATACGTACATATCAAATTAAACATGTATTGGAGAAATTCTCTATACATGGCAAATTGGTTTCTAAGTAACTCCTCTAGTTTTAAAAAAAAGATTGACCTCCCATCTTTGTTAACTAACTATGTCTAAGTCTATGTTAACTTGAATAAAAGGATCCACAACTCACTAACTCAACTTTTCATAAAAATAAACAATGTGGTAAGTTTTATCCTTCCACCCTCACCATTTTGACAGTGCTTTCATTCTCCTGACGGTTTTGTTGAGCCTCTCGCTCATTGTTCTTGGTTTGTTTAATTTATCAAACATGTTGTAATTGTTACATTTGACAAAAACAAAGACCTACTGATTATGTAACATTAGAGAAGATATTTTTTCTGTTATTGGCCGGGTTTGACAATAAGCACCATTTTTACATATTTTATCAAAAGAGTTTTTAGTAAAATTACATCTTATGTTGCAGTAAATTTTAAATATTTCAATTTGCTATATGGCACATATGTCACCACATTTGCATGATGATCCAATTTGGAAAAGTTTTGTAGTCTAGATAAGACTTCATACTCGGGAAATATTTTAGGATTAGAGGTATTATGGAGAACGAAAATTGGAGGATTTTCTATGTCCTTTTCTATTGTGTGCGCAAAGGAGTCTCATGAGTGAATTGGAGTTCCTTAATTTCTTACTTTAACAAAAAATAAAGTGTGTTAAAAAAGTAAAGAATGTATGTCTCATTTAGTTTATTCATTATCTTAAATAGTTCCAGTCAAAATAACAATGCAAAGTAGTTTATTTTAGTCTATAATAATGTACTAAATACATGAGCTTTTATTGACTAAACTATGTTCATAGTTGGTTTCCGGTTAAGTGAAGCACATTGAGGAACCCCGTAAAGGTTCTGGGGCCTAAAGCCCATTTGATTCTTAGAAAATTATACTTTTGGCCCTGGTCTATTTCTGACCTATTTTTTTGTGTTTTTTTAGCATTTACAATGGAGTTTTGTTATTTTGGTATATGTTCTATAAGAATGCATCACTCATTTATAAATTTTTTATTCATAATACTTAGTAAGTACTTAATCCTTCCGATTCAACATTTCAAATAAAATTACTATAAAAAAATTAGTAAAAAAACACATTTAAATAAGTCTTATAAAAGCCTCTATATAATTATCTTTTAATAATATTCATTTATCCCGATTAAATTTATTAAATGAGACAAAATAAGACAGAGGTGTATTTATCGTAGCACACCTCCAAAATAATTCTACAATGGGAGTTCCTATTTAGTTTAGTTTGATATTAAATAGAGAACACATTCTCCAATCAACGTTAATGATCTTATGGGTTATTTGAGGAGCAACTTTTCTAATTATAGATATAAATCGTCGTAAAATATTTGAGTAACTCTCTCAAAGTCATAGAAACTAACACATTAAAAATATGGATAAATAAATATAGAGAAGACACTTAAGCTACTATATGATAACTACCTCCACATATCAATCTTCTTTAAATATAGAAGGTCTAATTCATGTAAAGGGATTGCATTCATTCTTATTCACTCAAACACCCATTGAATTTTATTCATGACACGTCGCCGACAAGCTCATCGAGATCAAACACACTCAGGGAACTTAATCAATCTTAGGGTTTTGCCTTCAATTACAGTGAGTGGTGAATCCTCTTAAGTTTTGAAAGAACACGGTATATATTTTCAAATTTGAATGTATAAAGTGTACTTTCAAATAACACAAAAATTGTACTTTTTTCGCAATAAAATATAAATAAAAATGATATTTGAAAAATTAATAGATATAGTTAAAAATTAAGATTAATTTTTCAATTGCTCTTTTTAATTATATTTATTCTAGAGTAGTATATATTTTTTTTACATGTGTACATCTAATTAAAGTGGTTTTGAAATGGTATAGTTTATCCGAGGCTTTTGGATTTAAAGTGAAGATCAACCAAATTGTGGCATCATACTGCAACAATAGATCATTCAGGTTCTTTCCCGTGGGGGTACATCAAAGTATGCAATGTGGTACATACACATACATCCATGTCAGGCACCACCTTGTAGAAAATTTCCTTCACCAACAACCCGATTAACTCGAACTTAAAGTCTCACAAAGATTTGTGGTACATACACCCCCACCCCACCCCCTCTTTTCTCTTTTTATTTTCAGACTCTACTATTTGATATATATTCATGGTCCCAGGACCGACCAAAATTAGGCTATCTCAAGACAATTTGTCTTATGCTTAAAAAATAATTTTTTTTTTAATAAAAAATGAAATATATTCTACTATTTTCAAAATTAAAATCAATAAAGTCATACAAAATAATAGTCTCAACAAATACCCTATTAATTGACTTTATTAATAATTAAAAAAGAAATATTATAAAAAATCAATTATATTAAATTAATAAATAATTGTGTATTCTAAAATATTAAAAAATTAAATTAATTTTAAACAAAAACCTAATAATTTTAATAAAATATTATCAAAGGGTAGCAAAAATTTGAATGTGGAAGATTTGCCACTTAAAGCTAATTAATTATCTTTGTTGACCAAAAGAAAGCTAATTATCTCTTTTTTGAAAGTACTATATGAGATAAGGACAAGTTAGAGAGCATACATATCTTTTGCTATGCTTGCTTATAAAATAAAATATCAAAACATGAATGTATGAATAAGGTGACGTGTGTGAAAGGGGTAGGAAGG
>NC_021165.2:16349972-16364300 GCF_000331145.2 Cicer arietinum
GAAAGAGGGAAGAGGGAGGTAATTAAGCATATACTGAGGTAACAATCACATTCGTTGACAGCAAGTAACAGAGAGAGTTGCGTGAATGATATAACAATATTGGAGCGGAAAAGTGAATGCTGAATAAGACCATCACGTACTCATGCAATTAATCATATTTCATGTTCCTAACTTCCATGTGATGGCATGGCCCCTACCTTCTCTCCATGACATCCATATTTGAAACAACCCTTACCCCAAATCACAATCACTGCCAGTTATAAATTACTATTTTAAGACCTTTCACACCCCTGTAGCCATTACTCCAACAAACAATCAGATTTTAAACATATATTTATTCTTAAACACACAAAAATAATTATTTTATTTTGTGTATCATATATATTTTGATAAAGACTAGCGAATTGAAATTGGTAGATTAATTTGTCTCACATGAAATCATGCTTCGCTAGCCATGCTATCTATTTATTAAATGTGTATAATTGAAGGTTCGGTCTCCTTGATGAGGACCACTATCCGTTTACTCGTTAAAACCCCACCTCTACGTTACATTCCTTTCATGCTAGCTTTCTATATTCTATATTACCTTTACATTAATTTGTTCTTTTTTATATTCTTTTCCCTTAGACCCCCCATTTTCACAAATTTTATTCATCTCTTTTCTTGTCTTGCTAAATAGTACAAACTATAAAGCAAACTTTCTATGTTCGATCATTTTACTTTGGTTTATCATACTCTTTAAAAATATAAGTTAACAATTATATATTTTTTTTAAATATCATTGATGGTCCTTCAAATTTTGTATACTTTTAAACACTTGATGACATTGTTAAATGTGCATGATATGATACACTGTCCTACGAGATTGAAGGTGGCAAAATAAGAAGTGAGAGAACATGGGGCTAATTTGGTGGTTGCATGCAATGAGAATGATATTGATATGTAACATCCCATGAGTGTAATTATAAAGCAATAGCTTCTTCACATGACGGATTCATACAACCTCCACACCTAATACTATTGGCGGTAGTTGAAAACAACCAAAATTACCATATGTTATACTCTAGAAGATACTCGTTGGCTCGTTGCCTTTGTCAAGTGCTCTATAATAGAAAAATGATGAAATTTTTTCAAACAAAAATTGCTTCTGAAACTGGCAGATCCACACCAAAAAGAGTTAAGTATTGAAAACATGCTCCATTTAATATCTTATCTACGTACATAGCAAAATATTATTATTACCGTTACCCCTTACCAACTACACACAAATACATTTTAATAAATAAAATGTTATTAATGTAACACATTAAGTTGCTATCATTATACATTCAGATCGCCACAAATAAGTACGACATCAGGTCGGCAGGGTGAGTTTGGCCTCCTATGCGCCCTCAATGAGTTTGGATTTTTTTACTCTACACTGTTTATCAATTATCAATCATATAAATTGAAAAAATTATAATTTATTAAAATTAAAATAATAATAATAATAATTAGACAATTAAAAAAACATAAATGACTACTTGTATATAATAATAATAATAATAATATAATGTTTTTTTTTTTATTTCAGTGATACAATTCTTGAAAACTAATGATGGATTCCAAAAATTATTCCAGTCCAATTGTTTTCAACTGTCAGAGTACTCTCAAGGACATGTTGCTTCATTATGCTCTCACACATTATCACTTCATTATGCTTTCGCACATTATTACGTACACTTCGATATGAACTCAGCGAAGAGTCGACCTTATAGATCTAAGAACATGTGAAAGACTTTTGTTGGAAATACTCTATGACAAATTAAAATTGGGAATAAATTTGGTCTCTCCCTTTATTTGTGACTACCTTTATTGTAAAATATAAAATTTTATTGATTAAATTACAAAAATTAAGAAAACTAGTAGTAGTTCTATTAAATTTATTGATGATTCATATTATTTTACTAGTTTATTTCTCAAGATAGAGAATGAAGTACTTATATTCTTGTATCAAAGTATTTATCAATAGGTGCAGGAAAAAAATGTAAAATAAGTGTATATTGATAAAGAAATAATTAACCTTTTGAAAATTGAAAGATGAATTTGTAAAAGGACAAACAAAAAATTTATAGGATAACATTAGTATAATTAATAATTTTTTTAAAATGTACATAACTCATATGAGATATTTAATATGAAACAGATTCAATAATAATATTTTTAAGTTAAAATTCATAGTAGAAATACTACGTCAACCTCTTATAAATAAAGATTATTTTAATTTTCTCTCTTTCAAAAAAATATTTTTATCTTGAATATATTATTTATCTTTATCTATTAGATTTCTTTGAATAAATCACGAGAATTAAGAAAGTCAATTATGAAATTAAATTTATTAATAATATGAATTGCTTTATTAGTTTATCTTTAAAGAGAAAAAAAATACTTTATGTTTTATAGTAATATTTATTACATGTTGCAGCATAAGAAAAGCATAATATAATTATAGGTAGATTAGTAAAAAAAAAAAAACTAATTAATACAATTTAAAAATTAAAAGGGATTTTATAAAAAAAGACAACGAAAATTTGCAAATGTATCGTATATTTAGCAACAAATGTAGTATAATATCAAAAAAATTGACTAATTAAAAATACAAATTTAGTGGGATCATAAATTAATTATTTTACATAATATATAATGAAATTTCTAAATAAAAAAATTTAAAGAAAAGAAAAAGAGTGTAGACTTTACTTTTCCAGTTGTTGAACATAACCGGTCCACACCATCCTGGCATCCTCCAACAGGTTAGCCATCTGATCACCCTTGACTCATTTTGACTAAGCAGGGCCAACGGCAAACAAACGACCAAACACAACAGACACGATAAATTGATAATTAGCCCGACAACTCGCGAGATTACGCGATATATACACACACCACTCGGCGACTCGTTCAAAATCAAACCGTTACCAACTTCAGACAAAAACTAATTAAATTAAACAAAAATGTTCGCATAAAAGAACCGTTAGCCGACAATGTTCCGGTTCATAAATAAATATCCCAATGTCTTTACTCCCATGTTAATTTTGAAATGTTTCAAAGCATCAAATTAATTAGATGTTCTCCATTCAGTTTTTTAAAAAATCGAAAGTAAATTGTGAGCTACAAACATAAACCCAATACTTTAAAGTAATTTATATCATATAATTATTTGATCAAATTTTTTACATATCAATTATAAACATACAATCAACTTAAAAAATAATTAAGTGTGTGTAATGAAGTTAACTTATGCATTACTATTTTAAAATAATTAATAAATATGAATAATTTATTATATTTTGATTTTTTATGATATATAAATAAAATAAATAAATTTATTAAGATATATTTTTTAAGTATGAAATTTATTTATCACTAATTTTTATAAATTTTTAAATATTAATTGAGTCAACATTTATCTAGTTTAATTGATTCGCTAGTTCAATCAAATTACATTTAAAAAAATTAATGTGTGAATTAATTACTTTAGTGCATACACTTAATTATTAGTTAAGTTGATTATATGTCTTAAAGAAACATGTAATCAAATTTGATCAACTGGTTACAGGATTCAACGCTACATGGGTAAACTACCAACAATATTTCAATTGATACGATATGCCTTACCTAAGTTTATTTTCTCTAAATATAAGTGCATATGTAAATTGTTAGATACATTTATTGTTCTTTTTCAAATGTATCTTATTATTAATAGTAATTTATAATATTTGAAAATATACCAGTAAAATAAAATATTTTAAGAGGTACATTGTTAAGGATTGTGTTGTTGCCATTGGCGATGAAACACTTGCATTTTTTGAGATGCAAATGGCAGCAAAAGTTGATTTGTCAAGAAAGTCTAAATTTAAGCTAGAGTGTGAGAAAAGAAAATGAAGTGTGAAATAAAGTAGATTTGATATATTGTTTGAAATGGAAGAAAGAGATAATAAATATAAGTGTAATAAATATATTATTTTATCTCTTTATTTGATTTGAATAAGATGAGAAGAGAGAAATGTAGTTTTTTTTTCGAAAAGACTATAATGTATTTGTACTTAAAAAAATCAATATAATTTCATATTATTCTTTTACGTTGAGATGACTTTTTCACCTTAAAGTTTTAGGTGTTATTTTTATATATTTTTGCTCATTTATTGCTATAATTATTAGTGTTTGATTTGTATATTTTTTTATCTAGACTCTACAAAAAAAAGCGAGAACTTAAATAAATTTTGAATATTTTGTTGTATGATCTAATTCCATCAATTGGCATATGATATTTGGTTATGTTAAGTTAACTACTTTTTGATAAATGATGAAGTTAATTGAGAACACGACTATGAATGAGTAAGACTACGTGATCTAAAAAGGAAAGATGAATGATATATTTTATGTGGAGATTTTTCACTGGCCTATGTTTGTTTCAGTGAAGCCAAATAATAAAATTGTTAATGATTAGGTCATACTACACAAACATGTGTATGAATACATTCATCGGCGGGTCGATGATATATTTTGAACCACTTTTGTGAGGTTAAATATGCTAAATTATTTTGAGATAAATTCGAGTAGGTGTGTGTGCAAAGAAAACAAGAAATGACGATGTGTTTGATAATTGAAACTCAAAAAGGGATTTTATTGGAAATCCATTTAAATACTTTGCTATGAGTTATGAATCATATCGTAACTGTGGATATTAACATTTATAGTGAAATTTAAGGGTTATTGCTTCCTGGATAATTGTCACGCTCGTGAGAGACTTTCAAAATTTAATTGTTTAATTATAGTCTTAATGGTTTGTAGTGTTGACTCTTGTCATCAACATTATTTTGAATGGGGAAATGAGAATAGAGATTTAGAGTTTCCCTTCCCAGTTAGATATATTGGTCAGTGAAGCAAAATATTATACGACGACAATAGAAACCAACGCAGAAGTAACTCCAAAGACAAATGCGAAGTCTTTTGGTGCTAGCATTGTTGTAAAAAAATACCATATTTAAAAGAATTGTTGGCTTTTGATTATAGTAATGCATATATTTCTTTCGGTCTAACGCAAAACATAAATAATTGATGTTCTAATCATCCGCATAGATTAATTACGATGATCCAACTTGTGATAAAAACTATGAAAATTACCACGACCAAATACAATTAGAGGTAGAACCTATTTTATAGAAGAAAAAAAAAATCACAATCTTAGATTTAACTACACAAAATTTAATCAATTAACACAGTTGTAACATAATTTTCTATTAGCCACAATCATGAGTGATAGAACTTAAGCTCAATTTGTAAATATCTTATTAAACACACCTCAAATAATCAATTTATTTGCATTTTATATTTACTTAATAATTTTTATTTTTGAAACACTCATTGCCCAATTTAACTATCTTTGGAATAGTTATGAAATTTACACAACAAAGAAATGTAGTTTCTTCCTTACTTTGAGAACTAAAAAAATTTGTCATTTGAGAGAAAAAAACAATTGTTGACCGTAATAGCTTGAACACATTAAATTTAGCCTATACATATATATTTGTATTCATGGTATTGACTATCTGGTGGACTAAATATTGATATATTTTGTTATCAAAATTATCAAAGAATGACTAATCATTAATGAATTTGATGAATTTGTTGTTAAAACTAAGATTAAATATAGAAGTGTTATTACTTATTAGTAGCATTTGATATGTGGTATATCGTTAATTAATGTTTGTAAATTATTTATTATAAATATTATTCGGTAATAGTTAAAATTTCAAAAGATTTTTACATATTTATATTTAATAAATCATTAAAATATTAATTAGTTTAATTTTTATGTTATAATATCAATAAATATTTTAATAATAAATTATATCCTTTAAATTTTTATAATAATAAATTTTATCTATTAAAACTATTGTAGTAATCCAAAAATTAATTGTGGTTATTTCCATTGATTTTATATTTCTTTTCGACCAATGAAAGCATTGTCTTTTCCAATTTATATGCATTTCAAAATGATTTTCCAATATTTTAATAATATCGTTTTTCGCTCTGAGGAGAAGACCGTTCCTCGTTAGCTGCGCTTTCAATTTCTCGCCTCACTCTTTTACACCATCCTATCCTCCTCCTCTAATTTTCTTTATCTACACAGAAAACTACGTCGTTTTTTTGTTAACTTCCACACTCACAACTCAACTCTCCTCACATGAGATTCAAACTCAATCCCACAACACCTCAATCCTAAAAGTAAAAAGCTACAAATAACATTTTTCACCCTTTTCTTTTCCATCACCCATGGTTGCCGGTAAGGTTAAGGTAGCAATGGGATTCCAGAAGTCGCCGTCACCGGCGCATGTTCAAACTCCTCCACCGCAGAAGAAGAAGCAACAGCCTCCTCCTTCTCCCTCCACCACGACGTCCTCCACTAAGTCTTCATCTCACAAATCCTCATTCTCACGCATCGGCATCTATTTCCCGCGCTCCTCCGCTCAAGTTCAGCCTCGTCCACCGGACGGGACTGAACTCCTCCGCCTCGTGGAGGAGCTCCGGGAGAGCGAGTCTCGGTTGAAGACAGAGCTTCTCGAGCACAAATTACTTAAGGAGTCCATCGCCATTGTTCCAGTTCTGGAGAACGAGTTAACGGCTAGGGAAACTGAGATTCAAAGGAGCAGAATGAGAGCGGAAGAAGCGGAAGCAGAGAATGAGAGGTTAACGAAGGAGTTGGAGGAAATGAAGCTTAAAATGGAAGAAGAGAAAAGAGAGAGTGAAAGGAAACTGAAGGCATTGGAAGACGAAATTGTTGTGTTGAAGAAAACGGCGTCGTATTGCAGTAGCAACAGAACAGAGGAACACGAGCAAGAGCACTTTTCAACTTCGCTGAAGTTCCAGGGGATTGGAGAGGTTTCGGTGAAGTCCAATCTCATGAAAAATTTGAGGAAAACTATGTCGGATCATGCAATCGTGAACCCTAAGCACAATGAAGGTGTTGATTTGAAAAGAGAGTTTGCAGAAATAGAAAGGCCACGTCACTCTCGGTGTAACTCGGAGGAACTCGCCGATTGTACTGACTCAGTTCTAAATGTTAACATCAGATCCCGCTTGCCGCGAGTTCCTAACCCGCCGCCGAAGCCGTCTTCTTCTTCGCCGTCGTCACCGTCAAGTGGTTCATTATCTAAGAACAGCAATGGCGAAACAGAGCAAGTGATTTCGCAGCCTCTTCAACCGGCGAAAGCAGCGCCGCCTCCGCCTCCCCCTCCGCCGCGGAAACTTGCTTCAAAAGCGGCTCCACCGCCACCGCCTCCTCCTCCGAAGGGAGGAAGAATGGCTTCGGCAAAGGTGAGGAGGGTGCCAGAGGTGGTAGAGTTTTACCATTCGTTGATGCGGAGAGACTCTCAATCACGACGGGAATCTAGCTCCGGCGCTTCTGCGGAGGTGCCGGCGACGGCGAACGCACGTGACATGATCGGCGAGATCGAGAACCGTTCAACTCACTTGTTAGCGGTAAGTACACGTGAGTTTTGTTGCGTAATTACTATTTTACCACTGGTCATTTATGTCAGTGTCTGATGACATGTGTAGTCGCTTTTATTGCTTTAATTTGAATTAAATTAGATTTGTCCTTTGTATCTCTCGTAGATAAGACACTAATCTGATTCGAATTTGGATGTCCAAAATCGTAATTATGCACCATAAGTATTGGCATTTTGTGGTCAATCGAGAAGAAAAGATTCTCCAATTACTGAAACCTCGGTTTCATTGTACTTTAATCACTTAATCAAATCAAAGAAAGTAGAAGTTGATTTTAGGTTATTAGTACTAGTGACTACAGTGATTACTAAAGTTTAATCGCAGTTGTATTAAATTAAACTGGTAGTAGTTTGCGTTAATTAAGGGTTTTCTAATCACTTTATTTCCGGCATTGTCTGGTGATTAATAATTGTTTATTTACAGATAAAAACTGATGTAGAAACACAAGGAGATTTTATTAGATACTTGATTAAACAAGTGGAGGGTGCAGCATTTACAGACATTGAAGACGTCGTGCCTTTTGTCAAATGGCTTGACGACGAGCTCTCCTATTTGGTACTGTTTCTAGCTATCTTTTATTTTATTTATTTATTTATTTATTTGCATCGAAATTTTTAAATTGTTTATGATTTTTCTATTTTTGTTGTTACAGGTGGATGAAAGAGCAGTGCTAAAACACTTTGATTGGCCAGAGCAGAAGGCTGATGCTATGCGTGAAGCTGCATTTGGGTATTGTGATATGAAGAAGCTAGAATCTGAGGCTTCCTCTTTTCGCGATGATCCTCGTCAACTGTGTGGTCCTGCTCTTAAGAAGATGCAAACTCTATTTGAAAAGTATGCCAATTTGATTTATCATAATTCTCAAAAATTAAAATTAAATACATTTAACAATTAATGAAAGCAGTTAATGGAAATTAATGAAATAGGTTAATAACGACAAAATTATTGGTTCTATTAGTATGAAGCCTTAAATACGTGCTTGCTATACTATGATATGAAGACGACACCTGACTTCATAAAATGTAAATACATGAATAATAGAAACTGAAATTTTGATTAGAATATAACACCTAACTTCATTAAAAATAAATGCATGTTATTTATAATATAACTCAAATTTATGTTAATATAAAAATATGAATTGCGGTAAAAAAAAAAAAAAAGATGTGAAATAAACGTTCATGTATAGAAAACTACTGAACGCTATTGTTTATTAAATGTTGCAACAGATTAGAACATGGGGTTTACAATATCTCTAGAATGAGAGAGTCAGCAACAAAGAGATTCAAAGTCTTCCAAATACCTGTAGATTGGTTGCTCGATAGTGGTTATGCCAACCAGGTAATTTTTATCAAGGTTAAATATGCTTATCTAGGCTTCATGCACCAGCTATTATCTTTAGCTTTATGTTAAATTAAATGAATGGGCAAGAACGGTTCATTGGTTGATGTTGAATGGTCCCTTTTTCACTATTGACCCAACTAAAGTGTCTATAGCCCTCAAAACAGTTGCCATGGTAAAGTTTATTTCACAACATATTTGTCAAGTTGGACAGCAAAATGACAATACAATTGTTATCTTTACTGATACATATCGACTGATGTTCTCTGTGCTAATCTGCTTGCGCACATGTGACCATCTGGGACCATCTGTTTGTCTGATTGTCTTTTTAGCTAAGGAAGTTCTCTTTGTATGCTACGATCTTCAAAGGAAACTAAATTTCTCTATGTTTAAAAAATAATTAAATTTTTTATTTTTAAAAACAAGCCCATATGCTTACTCTTGTCTTTAATTATTACTAAAAAATAAAGTCAAACACTAGTGTCTTTCATTACGGTGTTTTTTTTGTTTGTTTCATATTGAAACATGATGAGGTGAATTCTTCAAATGTTGGTTTGCTCGTTTATGTTTTATATCTGCAATGTTAAATTATGGTAGATCAAGCTGGCATCTGTAAAATTGGCTATGAAGTATATGAAAAGAGTCTCTGCTGAGCTTGAGACAGTTGGTGGTGGGCCTGAAGAAGAAGAACTCATTGTCCAAGGAGTCAGATTTGCCTTCCGGGTACATCAGGTAATTTTTTTTCCTTACATGTTTAAACTTGGTAAAAATTGATGCCTATACATAGGTTGTAAATGGCCATTTTGAGTAAACGAGCTGTTATGTTTGGCAGTTTGCTGGTGGTTTTGATGCGGATACAATGAGGGCATTCCAAGAATTAAGAGATAAAGCTAGGTCATGTCATGTTCAATGTCACGGCCAGCAACAGAAATTCTTGTGCAGGTCTGCAGCATGCTAATAATGCGGGAGCAAACTCTACTCCATGGAGAATTAGTATAGTATGTATGTAGCCCCGTTTTTCACAAGTTTGTGAATAGAATGGCAATAGTATTAGCCATCGTGATTCATCCATTCATTAATTGTTGGGGAGCAAATCCGTAAACTAATTAATTTGCTCCTACTCTGGCGTTTGTTGCTGTTGCCAATTATCAGAAAATCTATTTTCTCTAATCATTCATTCATTTATAAGAAACAGGACGGTGACAAACTCTAGCACATGTTGCTGATGTGAATTTTCTAGAAATGTATGCTGTTGAGTTGAGAACTTGCTTGTTTTCATGGTTCAATTGCATCATTTTCAAAGACTATTATAGAATGATGATTAGTTTTGTCAAAGGGCATTAACTGCTAGTATCTCAAAACTGTGTTATTTGGACTTGTAAATTGTAATGAGCGAGTAATTGAAAAATAAAAGAACTGTAGAAAGAATTTCATAATTATATGAGAAGACAATCATAATATATATGATTTACTTATATGACTTTAGGCTTCTTGTGTCACGTGTATTTTTTTAAAAATAACCTATAAGTAAAACATACACATTATAATTGTGGAGAAGTCGGGATTCTGAATTTAAATTCGTGCTATAGAATATCAAATGTTTCGGAAGTTATGTACACTGATTGTACTAAAGGAACCTCATTTGTATTTGATATGGATCGATATGGATAAGGATCTCCTAGTTGGATAATGAAGTTATTTACTTAATCACTCTTAAATTTTATCCAAACTTACCGTGAGATTCAGAAACTTGACTATCATTTGAACCATTTATTGCCCTTCTTATTTGGTCTATAAAGAATGTTTATAGTTGCAGTGCTTCATCAGCTATCAAATACAAGCAGAATAATAAAAATGTACTTTAATTAACTTAATTTAATTACAACTAGTTTCATGTCTTTATATATTACATGTTGTTACTACTATAACATTTCTTTTGTTATTTTCCTTTACTTTTGTGTTTTAATACCATGCTAATTACTAATTAAGGTTTGTCACCCTCAGTGGCTCCACATGTATTCTTATAAATTTATTTCAGTAGTTTAGATTGATTATGAGATTAATCTCACTTGAGTGATTAGGTTTAGATTTAAAACTCTATCCATTTCCAAGAGCATATTTTGTGGGGATTGAACATCCGTCTTATCTCAGAAATTTAACTATGCATCTATTGAGTATTTTTTTTTTTTTCCAATAAGTTTTTTTATTATAATTATTTAAAAGACTTTAGTTTATTATCCCTATTATCATTCACTAATTTGGTGCTACATTATGTAAAAAAATGTTGTAACTTGTTAGAAGACCTGTCAAAATGGACTACTCGGTCCGATTAGGATCGACCTTAACGGATTGTGAGTTTTGGGATCGAGACAAAAGACTCTATTTTAATACAGATTTAAATAATATTATTCAAAGTTCGGTTCTAGATGAGTAGTAAATTGAATAGTTTATGATATACAATAAATACATTAAGAAGAAATCAAGTTAAATAAGTGTAAATTATAAACTGGTATCTAACTCAATTTGAATTTCTGTTACTGTTGGATCATGAAAGAATAAGTGGATTGAATCTCTTTTAGACCAATGTTTTTTTTTAATCTATAGCACAATTTTTATTTTTTTTAAACTGGTTATACACTATCCGATATTTATATGGACTAACTTGAATATACAACAAATTTATTTAAATGGGACCAAAAATCTTGAAAAAGTTCAATCTGAAATTATCAGACCAAACTCTATATTTTAATTGACCGAGCGGATGCATCATATAAGCTAGTTTATTTTGACAGCTTTAGTATTGACTTTATTTGGTTTCTATCTTAATTGATTAAATATTTAAATTAGATCTCTTAGTTTTTATGCATTTTGGTATAAGTACCTCTTTTCTTTTTTAGAGTTGTAGTAGTAGTTTAGTGACATTGGATCCTCCGCGGCAAACAACTAAAAGATTTCTGACATAAATGAAAGTGCAAAACTTAGTCCCTCAATAATTATATATTTTAAAATGGTATTTGAAATTATAATATATTAATCAATTTTTTCTTCTATGTATGCTATCAAATGCATTATAATATTATTGGCTTAATTTTAAATTATTTATTTACTTTTTATATACAATTGTCTATAAATTATTTTAATTTTTTAAATGTTTTTTTATATATATTTTTTTATTGAAATATAAAAATAATACTTTTTTAAAGATGAAAATATATTAAATAAAAATATAAAAATAATTTAAGCAACAAGAGACTGTTTATAACTTATTTCTTGTATTTAGAACTAAAAATTATTGGAGGGAGTATCAAGTTTGGTAGGAGGAGACAGAAAGAGAAATTGTTGAGAAATGAGTGAATGTTATTCAGTTGTAAATCTTCAAATTCCATGTTTTACCAAACACACCTCTCTCATCACTGATTGCAGCGGAAACAATTTTGCCCTACGTTGTTGTTATCGATTATCAAAGTTTAAACCCTTTCAAATTTCTCGTCCAACCCGAGCAGCTACAACCACCCCCATGGAAGTAGAACGAAGTGAAGGAACCGCCGATTCATCCCAACCAATGAAGCTCTTGTTTGTTGAGATGGGCGTCGGGTACGATCAACACGGGCAGAATATTACTTCTGCAGCAATGAGAGCGTGCAGGGATGCTATTTCTTCTAATTCAATCCCTGCTTTCCGTAGAGGTAATAATCTTTCACTCTGTGTTTGTGTCTCTTAAATCAATGCTAGTTAGTTTAATCTACAATTTCAATGACAATTTTTATGTTTATACTTAGGGTTTGGTATTGCTTCTTAGTTGATTGATAGGAATTTGGTCTCAAGGTCTGTACAACTATTAATTTTTGTACTACCTACGAGTTAAAGATGTATTTTTATCTGTGTGTGATTTATTTTAGATGAGATATTAAGGAATGAAAGAATCAGTTATCCTCTATGAACTTTCTTTTCAAGATCCTAGGGATTCAAGGAATGACATGTTTGATTTAAGCCTATGCTATTATAGTCTATAAGGCTTTATATAGCAAACTAACATGTTGGAAGATAAGAATTTATATGACTTCTCGGCAGAGATATATCCTTTTCCTTGTTATCTTCCCTATTCTTGATTGTGTGTTGTTAAGAATGAAATCAAAACTAATTTCGATCATTTCTTATTTTTCTCTCGATGTTCTTGTCCCAATTTACTGTCATTTACTTTGTACTGTATACTGAATTGCACTGAGTTCAAGATGGAGAATGAGGGTTTAAGAAAATATCTTACGCTTGAATGGTCAATATTACTGAAATTACCACTTATTTGTAATCCGAGTGGAGATTTTTTATTTCATAGTTGATAATTCTTTTTATAACATGTATTTGACAATTGATGTTCAAAATTGTATCTTCAATTCTAAATTTCTAATGAGATCAATTTGGTTTAGGTTCCATTCCTGGTGTCAGTTTTGATCAGATGAAATTGCAGATCAAATTAGGGGTTCCTCATTCTCTCCAAAAATCTTTGGATATTGAGAAAGTGAAGTCTGTATTTCCCTAGTGAGTACCCGCCGCATCAATGGAAACTTGTGCCTTTTTCATGTCTATAATGTTTTTTTTCTTTCAATGTGCGACAATGTGACTGTCAATATGAAATCCTATGTTATCAATGGGTTTTTTCCCTTTCAAAATTAAGGCAATATTTCCTTTCACTCCTTGTATATATATTTTTATTGAAGTTTATATATATGTTTTATAGTTTTGATTTAACCCGTGCTTGTGCTAATTCCTTCTCTACTGTAAAAATCTTCTATGTTTGCTTGTTCATTTCAAGTGGATGTTTGTTGTTTACAATATAACATCTTCCATATTGATTCTTTATAATGATCTTATTGAACTTTCTTCCTTCCCCCTCACCAACATTGCAGTGGAAAAATTTTGAATGTTGAAGTTGTGGACGGTGGTTTGCTATGCTCAAGTGGGGTGCTTGTGGAAGAGATGGGTGACAAGAATGACGATTGCTACATTGTGAATGCTGCTGTTTACGTTGGTTATTAACTTTCAGCTTATGCAGAGCTTTCTTCACTTTTTTCCTTTTAATGGAATTCTGATATTAATAATTGATAGCTTCTGCTGTATAATAAATTGTACATTTATAATATTTCTATGCCATTGCCATAATGCTGCACTATTAGTATGGTATAGTGATATTTTTAAAAATGTTTTACATCCAATTATATAGTATATTCTTTTGCATTTTGTTATACATTACGGAAGACTTCATTAAATAATGTTGATTAAACTAAAATTTTATAAACTGTTAAACAAAATATTCAAACATAAAGGGATTTTGCTATTATGGTAAAGTATGTTCTAGTTTTGAAAACGTCTGTAACAATTTGAACTCCCTCTATGATCTATACTTCAAAAATCAAGAGTGTTAAAATTTAATTGAATTAAAAC